>NC_048576.1:60709053-61009053 GCF_013265735.2 Oncorhynchus mykiss
CGCTCGTTCACCCTGTGTATGTTACCAGCCTCGAATCTGTACCCCTGCTACATGGAGCAGACTTGATGGATCGGTTACTCCCATTGATGGATTGGAAAACCAACCAGGTATGGTCAAAGGCCACAGTGCCTTCTCCACTGACCACACTGTCCTCCCATAACTCTAGCTGCAATGCAGTCATTCACGAGGGGTATATGTCGAAAGCACCCCTTGGGAAAAAGACGTTTAGAAACCTCTTGGTGCAGAATCCGATCCAAGGAGATATTACGACACATTCCATCAGCCAACCTAATTCACCATTCTTTTCATGATTTCGAGCCAGCTGTCTCTGTGAATTAGCAATTAACTTCCCTCCTCCTTGCAGTCGTGCAGTACGGTAGTTGAGATTAACTTCTCTTGCCATTCGGACACTTCCGCAAGCACTGCGGTCGTCTCAGCAAGAAAACATTGATTGTGGGGGACTGTCACCCCTTACAATGACACTAATGGTGTCAGTCCAGCAACTGACCAGATGACTCCCACTGGTGAAACACTTTGCGATATCACAGACCGTTATCCCTGTCTCAGTTCACAGGTACTGAAGAGGTTGCCACACGCGGACGTGGTGGTGACTTGACAGGCCTCGACAGCCACTGAGCGTTTTGAAGCACAAACACCAGGAGATTTGGTTGAAAGGTTACAGCCATTCTCATAACAATGTGGCCGTTGACAACTCGTACATAGCATCCAACCTTTTCATTTGCGCCTCGGATACCAACCCCACCCGCTCACCTTCCAGGTTCACCTTCCAACAGGACAACGACCCTAAGCACACAGCCAAGACAACACAGGAGTGGCTTTGGGACAAGTCTCTGGATGTCCTTGAGTGGCCCAGCCAGAGCCCGGACTTGAAGCCGATCAAACATCTCTGGAGAGACTTGAAAAAAGCTGAGCAGTGACGCTCCCCATCCAACCTGACAGTGCTTGAGAGGATATGCAGAGAAGAATGGGATAAACTCCCAAAATACAGGTGTGCCAAGCTTGTAGCGTCATATGCAAGAAGAATACCCAAGAAGACTCGAGGCTGTAGTCGCTGCCAAATATGCTTCAACAAAGTACTGAGTGTCTGAATACTTATGTAAATGTAAATGCAAAAATCTTTTAACACCTGTTTTTGCTTTGTCATAATGGGGTATTGTGTATAGATTGATGAGGGGGAAAAACTATTTAATCAATTTTAGAATAGGGCAGTAACGTAACAATGTGGAAAAAGTAAAGCGGTCTGAATACTTTCCAAATGCACTGTAAAAGTAAATTGAAGGGATAAGATCAGGGCAACATTGGAAATTATGGAAAATAATATTCCCATTTGGGGAAAAGTCAATTTCAGCAATATATTTACCCTACCATGGGCCCCTGCCAATGGAGGCTGGTGGGAGGAGCTATAGGAGGATGGGTCATTATAATAGCTATAATGGAATAAATGGAATGGTATCAAACATATGTAAACCACATGTTTGACTCTGTTCCATTAATTCCAATCCAGTAATTACAATGTGCCCATCCTCCTATATCTCCTCCCACCAGCCTCCACTGGCCCCTGCCCATGATGGGCTACCACTTTATCTAAAGATAAGACTGGAACAAAAAGGGCTATTATTATGAACTACGAAAGCCTATGTCAGTGGAAGTCAGCTGTATTGAAAGTACTTAACTTATGACACACCTGATTGAAAAGTGTGGGGGAAATGCAAGTGGCCCTAGTTTCTATACTATTTTGCTAGCTACGGTAGCGCTGCCCGGGCAACAACCCCTCTACAAAAATGCCCGGCCCGCCACAGGAGTCGCTAGTGCGCAATGGGACAAGGACATCCCTGCCGGCCAAACCCTCCCCTATCTCGGACGACACTGGGCAAATTGTGCACTGCCCCATGGGTCTCCCGGTCGTGGCTGGCTGCAACACCCTATGTGTGGCTTACCTTGACTTCCTCCTTGAGGTCATGGGGATCCACATAGACCTTAGGAAGATCCAGGGAGATGAAGCTAGAAATAGTTATGGAAAAAGATGCATGAATAACCAGTGATAATAACCAATTTTAATGAGTCACATTATGGACCAAGCTGATTGACTGTTTACTAGGAGTGAACAGTGGAACAGTATTTAATTGAATACGTTCCTTGGGACCCCCAGTTATTTTTGTTCAATTCCAACAGAAGTACAACTGAGGTATAGTCAGTGACATCTCAGGTGAAATGTACAGAACATTGCAAGTGCAAATGTAATGAATAGAGTTACTACAATTTCCTATTCTACTTGGCAGATAATTATATTTGTTCTAGACAAAACATTTATATCCCCCTGGACATCCCTCCTCAAGCAATTGATTAGTTGAATCAGGTGTGATAGGGCAAAGATATGCAACAGCTAGTGGCCCTGGAGGAACGGAGAGGCGCGGGGGGCTGCCTTAATCGACATCCACGCCATCGGCACCTGGGGAACATTGGGTTAACTGCCTTGCTCAGGGGCAGAACAACAGTTTTTTTTTTACCTTGTCAGCTCGGGGAATCGGTTACTGGCCCAACACTCCTACCCGCCAGGCTAAGAAAGGGGGAGGGTGGGTGTTGTTAATGTTTTATTCGCACAGTCTATAATGGCAATATGAAGGAATATAAGTTTGGCAGTGCTGATGAAGATTGGAGACGGTCAATTCCCATTGCTGCCCTGTCGGCAAGCAACAGGGACTTGAATTTGATGCACACTGCTGATGGGAGCTAATGGAGAGTGGGAAGGAGTTTTACACAGTCTGGTAGGGGGACACAATGGAGTTGTTAACCATGGCCGAGGTCTTGGAGCAGGCAAGCTTTTCCAGTAAGGAAGAGCAGATTATCTTGCTTGAGGTGGTAGGCTAACATCCAATCTGCTAGACATGCAGAGTTAAGTGTCTTTTCATCTAGAGGGAGAGAACAGAGAGATGACCATTACGACTCGATCAGACCGACAGCGTCATTGTGTTTTGGTACACCAGAAGAACATTAATTCAGAACGGAATGCTGCGTTTGCCTTGCAGCGTTGCGTTGCAGAGGCAGTTGCATTGCGTTCTGCATGGTGCATACATTGTAAAAATCTGTCACGTTGGTATAAGGATCGGGAACCCAAATTACAGCGTGCCATGTAAAGGCATGGGGACGAAGAACAAACAAACACGTATACAAAACACAAGGTTGAGACCAAAGCAAAAGAGCCAGGAGTACCTCGAATAAATTCACAATGGCACAATGATTATCACACGGGACGAGATCCGTAATCATCTGCGCAATCCACAATGGCATGAAAGCCAAAACACACAACCAACGGACATTGGAACAATTATCGACAGGACAATGGTGAACAAAGGGCACACTTATACAATTACTAATCACTGGGAATAGGGACCAGGTGTGCGTAATGACAGTTCCCGGAAGGATCCGTGACAAAATCTAACGTATGCATCAAATTGTATGCGTAGACTTAACATAAATAGTAGGAAAAAGGTGAATGTTGTTTTGCACACATATCCCATAAACATGTTGGATTACATAATGAAACAGGTTTGAGTGCAGATCGAGGCGTTAGGGAAACTCGGTGTGATTGGGAAAGTCTCCTCAACATTTACATCCGGTCTCAAATCGCTCTCTACCTCTTCCCTTGGCCCTATCCATAATTGCACTGCTTATAACCTACCTTCCCAGATCTGCAAACATCGAAGGATTGGGGCAAGGGGGAGGGAGCGATTTAGGACTAGCGGAGGGAGCGATTTAGTACTGGCATTACAAAGCATTTAGATCTAGCTTTCTTGCCTGATCTTTGAGAAGTCTTGGGTTTTTAATCAAGTGCACAATTACATAATATACATTGCTCTAATATAACCATCAATTACATGTTAGGACTAGAACCACAAAATAGGTTGACATGTATTCATATTTTGAACAGTAACAAAGCGATATGCATCTTTCAAATGATTTGCCATGGATATAAAGCACACCACACGTCATTGTTGTTAACAATTGGAAAATGGCAAGGAAACTGCAAGCGACAGCACGAAGTCCTGTATGGCAATACTTTGAGAAGTTAATTCAGAAGGTGGTGAAATGCAAACTTTGAGAGGCGGAATTGAGATACAGTAACGGTAGTAAAGGTGCAATTCTTAACCCTCTGAAAGAGACGCTCCATGAGACCCAAACCGTTGCTGGCAGCAGTGCAGGCCCCCAACAATTTGACATAAGACATCTTCACATGAAATTAAATCAATTGTCACGAATCGGCTCTCCGAAAAATGTGGGTGGATCTGGTTGTGGAGAAAAATCGGTCCTGATGTCAGATATCGGGTTGGGCTCGGAATTGAAATTCTGCATTGTGAATTCACGTGGAATTTTATGAATCTTCCTTACCGTTTTAACAAGAAAAAAAGTTGTTTAAACGTTAAGAAAACACTTTTTTCCCCATGTGTCACATGATTTAACAGTGGTGAGATACTGTATGAGGCTGTCGCAGCAGAACGTCTGTCTGGCATTTTATGGAACCATAGCAGAGAAGTCTGTGTTCTAGCAGTGCTGCCAGGCCTCACAACATTGGCTCAGTCAGACGGAATGTTCTCACCTGTACCGATATCTCTTCGCCTCTGAATAGCTACACTATAGGCAAAACAAGCAACTAGCTAGGAGCACTTTATGTAGCATAGGTATTCATAAACCACCACAGCCGCTTGATCATCATAACTTTATTGTGTGGCGATACTAATTGTCCATTTCTTCCCCTCTTCTCTTCCTATTGGTCAGTTCCTGCGTTTGTCATGCGACACCCCACCTCATATCATGTACAGCCTGATGACGGCCCATTGGGGGGTGCCCTCCCCTAACCTGGTGGTTTCTGTGGTGGGTGGTCGCGAGAAGGTCAAGCCCTGGGTCAGGGAAGTGCTGAGACAGGGGCTGGTCAGGGCGGCACAGAGCACAGGTGAGACACACACACACACACACACACACACACACACCCTGGTGTCCTGGGTCAGAGGCTGGTCAGGACGGCACAGAGCACAGGTGAGACACACACACACACACACACACACACACACACACACACACACACACACACACACACACACACACACACTGGTGTCCTGGGTCAGAGGCTGGTCAGGACGGCACAGAGCACAGGTGAGGACAACGCCCACTGTTTAACCTATTTGTTTAAAATATCAATAATTCATATTGAGATGAATGGGTCCAGTCTCTTTAACATACAGGAATAATGCATCATGATGTGGTTATAATGCATTATACACATTGTCATAAGTATCTAAGAACCCCTTTTGATGTCTTGAGTTGTTTAGTAACCATTTGTGATGAATTTAAGGAAGCTGGTGCTAGTTCCTACTTCACAGTAGGGCTGTTATTTTTATTATGTATCCACTTTTTTGGTGACAACATGATTCCATTTGTGATTCCATTTTGATATCTTCACAATTATTCTACAATGTAGAAAATAGTAGATAAAGAAATGTGTGTCCAAACTTTTGACTGGCACTGTAATGATATGTAAAACAAAATTACAAGCCTAGTTTAGCTAAGGAGAAAGCACTAAGCTATATAGGGGTGCATTCAGTTGTTTGCTACATTGTGTGAACATTTGTACTAAATGACAGATTTCCCCAAAATGTTCTTCAATGTTTTTTAACAGACTTTGAGGTACGTTTGCTCTGTTTAGCAGTTGTGGCTTGAAGCAAATGAGCAACGCATTCTCAAACATATTCATAATTTGTAAAGCGTAATTTAGCCATTCTGTAACAAAAGCGGTGTGGGAGGAGCGCCCGTCTCAAAAAGTACAGTAATCTGCGCCTCCCGGTCATGTTGTCAATTACTCATTTGGAAGGCAGAAAAAGCCTTTTCTATCAAAAGTAAACACTTTTGCATGTGGAAACAAAGAATCTTACTTATGTGCTTAACCTATGTCGCTTTTGTTTTCAGCCGACTTCGTTGTCGGTCAAAACGGGGCACTTTGCTCATGCCCAGGAGGTGGCCCGATTCGAAATTGAATGCAATCAACGTTCACTCGCTTCACCCAGTGCATGCCTGGGTCATTGATAGAATCCCCTCACTTTTCAACACACAACCCAATCCCTCCCCGTTTTACTGGCCGTTTAACTGAATGTTGCACACCGTTTTTTTCGTACTGAATGCAGCCAGGGAGAAAGACAGGATCCTTCCTGGCTTGCCCTGATTGGCTGAGCTAATGGAGTGGCTGGACATGCCGAGAGATGAGTCCTGATTGGTCTTTCATGTCAGACTTCTGTCTATAACAGATTTGAGGCTTCCAGGGTTGCGTTCAGTGCGACAGAATGGTGTGCAAAGTTGAATACAACGGAAACGGTACTGTACTGAAACAGTTGAAAAATGTTTCGATTATAGTGGCCCAGCTTCAATGGTGTGTTGCACAAGTTTCAGATGCTCAAACTCATATTGGCCAGGCCACACCTAACAAACGGGAGCAAACGTACCTCAAAGGAAACGTGTCGTTCAGTTCAAACCGTCATGCAACGTAGAAAATGTTGAAGCAAACAGAACATACCGCTGGCCAGTATGTAGGTAATCTTTGTTACTGCCGATTTTTGGACAACTGCAAAAGTGTTGCTAGCTCTCAACAACATTGCTGCCCTGAATTTAGCTGGCGCTATCGTCAAAGCTCAGTGGTAGAATGGTTTAACCTTTCATGTTGAAAAACAATATCCCACGTACAGTATAAATACAGTAATGTATTAAATAAATCGCTCCGCCATTACCTGGTAGCTAAAATTCTAATAGTTAGCCTAATTTCAGTTTATGTGACAAAACAAGTCATTGTGTAGAGAATCATTGTACCATCTTAACCACTGTGAAATATATTTTCCATAACCAAAAATGTTGTATTTTCTGCTCTTTGAAGCTGGTGTACAAAATCGAAAATAAAAGACGCAAAAAAATAATCTTAAAAATGGTAAGCATAGAAATAGCCAACATAGAATGGATCTACAGCTTCTTAGACTTGCTTTCAATGAGAATGAAATATCTATAACTCACATTTATGTGTGAATTTGGTCAGGTTGCCCATAAAGTTACATATTGTAGCTTTAAATGTAAAAACAAATGTTTTGAGAAAAATAATGTTTTTTAGACACGTGCAAACTTCATGGAGTAGGCCATTCAAGAAGTTGGTCTGATGGTGCCCTCTGATGTCATCAGCCTCCCCCTTGCTTAAAAAACAAGGAGCAAAAAAAACAAGGAGCAAAAAACAAGGAGCAATAGAGAACAAAAGAGGAAAGACAACAATTAAACAGGAGTAGGAACTGGAGGTTAGTTTCTGGAGGACGCCTGTGGCGTACTGCACTAGCATTGAATAGTCGCCGCGATATGCAACTTTTCAGGGATGTCAGGAACCAATACACACAGTCAGTTAGGAAATAAAAGGCTAGCTTTTTCAAACAGAAATTTGCATCCTGCAGCTCTAACTCCAAAATGTTCTGGGACACTGTAAAGCCCATGGAGAATAAGAGTACACTGGCTAGGAAACACTGTCACCACCGATAAATCCACGATAATTGAGAATTTCAATAAGCATTTCTCTATGGCTGGCCATGCTTTCCACCTGGACCCAAACTGTTACAAACCTATATCCATCCTGCCCTGCCTTTCCAAAGTCTTTGAAAGCCAAGTTAACAAACAGATTACTGACCATTTCGAATCGCACCATACCTTCTCCGCTGTTCAATCCGGGTTCCAAGCTGGTCATGGGTGCACCTCAGTCCCACTCAAGGTACTAAACAATATCATAATCGCCATCGATAAAATACTTTACTGTGCAGCCATCTTCATCGACCTGGCCAAGGCTTTCGACTCTGTCAATCACCGTATTCTTATCGGCAGACTCAACAGCCTTGGTTTCTCAAATGACTGCCTCGCCTGGTTCACCAACTACTTCTCAGATAGAGCTCAGTGTGTCAAATCGGAGGGCCTGTTGTCTGGACCTCTGGCAGTCTCTATGGGGGCACCACAAGGTTCAATTCTCGGGCCGACCCTTTTCACTGTATATATTAATGATGTCGCTCTTGCTGCGGGTGATTCCTTGATCCACCTCTACGCAGACGACCCCATTCTGTATACATCTGGCCCTTCTTTGGACACTGTGTTAACAAACCTCCAAACAAGCTTCAATGCCATATAACTATCCTTCCGTGGCCTCCAACTGCTCTTAAATGCTAGTAAAACTAAATACATGCTCTTCAACCAATCGCTGCCCGCACCCGCCCGCCCGACTAGCATCACTACTCTGGACGGTTCTCACTACAACTACTACAAATACTTAGGTGTCTGGCTAGACTGTAAACTCTCCTTCCAGACTTGTATTAAGCATGTCCAATCCAAAATTAAATCTAGAATCGGCAAACAAAGCCTCCTTCACTCACGCTGCCAAACATACCCTCGTAAAACTGACTATCCTACCGATCCTCGACTTCGGCGATGTCATTTACAAAATAGCCTCCAACACTCTACTCAGCAAACTGGATGCAGTCAATCACAGTGCCATCCACTTTGTCACCAAAGCCCCATATACCACCCACCACTGCGACCTGTATGCTCTCGTCGGCTGGCCCTCGCTACATATTCGTTGCCAGACGAATATGGCTCCAGGTCATCTATCTAAGTCTTTGCTAGGTAAAGCTCCGCCTTATCTCAGCTCACTGGTCACCATAACAACACCTACCCGTAGCACGCGCTCCAGCAGGTATATCTCACTGGTCATCCACAAAGCCAACATCTGCTTTGGCCGCTTTTCCTTCCAGTTCTCTGCTGCCAATGACTGGAACGAATTGCAAAAATCTCTGAAGTTGGAGACTTATATGCCCTCACTAACTTTAAGCGTAAGCTATCTGAGCAGCTCACCGATCACTGCAGCTGTACACAGCCCATCTGTAAATAGCCCATCCAACTACCTACCTCATCCCCATATTGTTTTTATTTACTTTTTTTGCTCTTTTGCACACCAGTGTTTCTACTTGCACATCATCATTTGCACATCTATTACTCCAGTGTTAATTTGCTAAATTAGAATTACTTCTCTGCTATGGCCTATTTATTGGCTTACCTCCTTACTCCATTTGCACACACTGTATATAGATTGTTCTATTGTTATTGACTGTACTTTTGTTTATCCCATGTGTAACTCTGTGTTGTTTTTTGTCGCCCTGCTTTGCTTTATCTTGGCCAGGTTGTAGTTGTAAATGAGAACTTGTTCTCAACTGGCCTACCTGGTTAAATAAATAAAAAAAATGCCACGATGACTCACATGCTGACTCTGGGTGGGGTTAAGGTGCATGGGTGGGGTGAGCTAAAGTGAACAATGCTGAATAGGCGTAAACAAAGAGGCTTTCAAAGGCTTTTTCTTCTACTTGTCTCCTAGTGGGTTAACAAGTTCATCAACTTTCAAAGCAGCATAACTTTCCCATGTTTCCTACATCTACAGTGTATATACAATTTCGAAGTTCAGACAAAGATGGTGAATAAATTAAGGCGTTTACCATTGGAAGAAAATTGTAAATTCTGGTCTACTTAACTGGGTGCGTCTCCCACAGAGTCTGGTCTACTTATTTAATTCATTTTCATTGAACCATAAAAAAAGATAAATCCAGCTAGTGGGGTGTCTTGCTTCCTCTTCCATCTCTGTCTCCGAGTCTCCTCCTTCTTCTCCTCTGGCTGTACTGGTTCGAAGTTCACAAAACACAAGACCATCTAGGCCAGACAGTTGTTTGTTAAAGCAAGGCAGGAAAATAAGCATGTTCAGCCATAAAGCATTATAAAGTTTGCAGACACAGCAGTCGTAAGAGGCAAACCAGTAGGTCAGATGAGAGCTGATCCAGAGAAGGAATAGAAGTGCGTAAGTGAGCAAACAAATTGAGTATTTGAAAGAAAACATTTCTGGGCCTGATTCCAATACATGGTGGCATCTTTCACTGCCATTAAATTGACAAAATTACTTTTGAAGGAAAGATGGAGGAAAGTAATCTGTAGCACCTGTGGTTCTCTGCAGCTCAGTTGGTAGAGCATAGCGCTTGCAATGCCAAGATAGTGGGTTTGATTCCTGGGACCACGCCCATACATAAAATGTATGCATGCATGACTGTAAGTTGCTTTGGATGAAAGTGTCTGCTAAATGGCATATTATATTTATATATTAGGAAAGGAAGGATGTGTAGAGTACGTATTTGCACAGTTCCCTTGACTCATAACCAACAAACTCCTTATCTGTCTATTGTTTACTGTCCATTGTCTATCATCATGTGTTGCGCTGTTGGTAAGAAAGTGTGCTTGCTATGGCATATTATTATTGTGTCATAAACATTTCTCGCTCCCCACATTTCTCCCTCCTCTTCTCTTTCTCCCTCCATCCCTCCCCTCTCTCCCAGGGGCGTGGATAGTGACGGGGGGGCTGAGGGAGGGGGTGGGACGTTGTGTTGGGGAAGCAGTGAGGGATCATGCGGCGGCGGCCTCCTCCCTGTCCCAGAAGAAAGTCATCGCTGTGGGCGTGGCCCCCTGGGGCCTCGTGCACAACAGACAGTGGCTCGTCAACTCTGAGGTACACGCACACATATGTGCACACGCAGACACACAAACACAAATGCACACACACACATGGGGTGACGTCACAGGCACACATACACATACACTGTTCAATGTATATAGAATTAAACATGCACAGACACATACACTCATTCAGTAGCTCCCCTCTGCTTCTCACCCTTTCTCACTCAACAAAGCAAAGCCACAGGAAATCAAATAAATAACAATAACGAGGAAATTGTATTACACAAGGGAAGGTAATCACAATGCTCTCTCTCTCTCTCGCTCTGTCTCTCTCTCTCTCTCTCTCTACCCTCCTTTTACTTCCCCAATCTCCCTCCACCTCTGCCTTTATTCTTCTCTCCGCCTCTGATCCCCTTCTCTATCTCTGCTCTCTCGCTCTTTCTCTCTCTCACTCTCTACCCTCCTCCTCTTCCTCTCTCAGGGTAGTTTTCCAGCACGGTATTATGTCCAGAACACGTCCCATGACTCGTGCTGCCTGGATAGTAACTACCAGGCCTTCCTGCTGGTGGATGATGGGAGTGTAGGCCGGCGGGGAGGGGAAACGGCCTTCCGGGCCAAGATGGAGGACTACATCTCCCACCAGCGCACAGGCATCTGGGGTGAGACTCAGTAGTTACATACGCGCATGCACGCACACATGCGCATAGATACACACACCCACACTTATAAGACTAGCCCCCAGGTGTACAGGTGGCATGCAGTATGTTTAAGCCACCCATTTAATGTGTACTTCTGTATGTTCAGATCAACAATATTACTTTTCTTATCAGTGTTAAGCTAAGGCTTGAGGCTAAGCCGTAATGAGCATTAAAGGGGACCACTGAATGGTGACTCCTTGCTTGCGGTTGGAAAATGCGACTAGATGTAATTCAATCAGTAGAACCACAGCCATGTTGATAGCTAGATGCGATAAAGCCCATATCCTATTGCAACGTATTTACAAAACTTGATTTCATTCTCATAACGTTCGAGTACGAGTTTTCACATGTACCAACGTCCTTTGCGATATGATATAGCCTTTAATACTCTGTGATGCTTGTGTAACTCTTTTGTATTGCTTATATTCGGTGGGTGATTTATACATTTCAGGAAGTAAGACTAAAGGTTCATCCAAAGTTGAACTCATCTGGCGAACAACCCATGGGAGTTTATTTTGTTTCTGTTGACATCATGACCATACAAGGCAGTCTCCTCCTCTCTTTTGTGTAGCATCCCTTTTTTTTTATTTTTTAGGAAATACATTTGACTCGCTGATCCAAACCCATGATGCCTGTGGAAAAATATATATTCTTATAAATATTCTTATGACTAGTAAATCATGAAACATTTATGGACATTCACTGTGACATCTGATCAATGACTCATGACTAAAAACTAGATTTTATGGACTTCTCCCATTTGTCCTACACCCCTTCCCTGTACCTGTTGTTTTCCAGGCAGTGGCAGTATAGATGTCCCTGTATTGTGTATGCTCATCTCAGGGGACGCTGCCATGCTGGAGGTAAGCTATGGCAACATCACTATCATCACTATGACTTACTTTACTTTTCATGACATCACTAGGCCTATAGTACATTACTGTGCATGACCAGAACATTCTCGTTAACCCCTCTTTCTCTCTCTCCTTCCGTTTTGAATTTCCCTTTCCCTCTTATCTCTCCTTCTTTCACTTTCTCTCACTCTCTTGTGCTTTTCGCCCTCCCTCCCTCTCTCCCTCAGAGGGTGGATCTCTCTCTGAAGAAGGCTACTCCCTGGCTGGTGTTGAATGGTTCTGGTCCAGCGGCGGACCTCATCTGTGAGCTGCTGGATGCACTGTCAGCCGGGCCCATGAGCCCCCCCTCTCCCCAGTCAGAGGCTGAGGGGAGCGAGAAGACCAGTGCGGAGCTGCGCGACAGGGCCCGTGAGAGGGTCCGGAGACACTTCCCTGCCAAGGCAGACCTGGAGAAGCTTGTGGACAGGGTGAGTGTGTGTGTGTGTGTTTTATGTTATTTGTCACATGCACTGTTTACAGCAGGTATAAAAGGTACAGTGAAATGCTTGTTCGCTGGCTCCCTCAACATTGCAGTACAATAATCAATAAGAAGAAGTAACAACAACAAAAAAGTAATAGAAGAGGTAGTATGCATAGTAATGTGTGTGTTTGTGTGTGTCTGTATTTAAGCAAAAAGGCCTGGGGGGGGGGTGTGGTATATGACCAAAATACCACGGCTAAGGGCTGTTCTTATGCACGACCCAACAGGGAGTGCTAGGACACAGCCCTTAGCTGTGGAATATTGGCCATATACAGTGCCTTGCGAAAGTATTCGGCCCCCTTGAACTTTGCGACCTTTTGCCATATTTCAGGCTTCAAACATAAAGATATAAAACTGTATTTTTTTGTGAAGAATCAACAACAAGTGGGACACAATCATGAAGTGGAACGACATTTATTGGATATTTCAAACTTTTTTAACAAATCAAAAACTGAAAAATTTGCCGTGCAAAATTATTCAGCCCCTTTACTTTCAGTGCAGCAAACTCTCTCCAGAAGTTCAGTGAGGATCTCTGAATGATCCAATGTTGACCTAAATGACTAATGATGATAAATACAATCCACCTGTGTGTAATAAAGTCTCCGTATAAATGCACCTGCACTGTGATAGTCTCAGAGGTCCGTTAAAAGCTCAGAGAGCATCATGAAGAACAAGGAACACACCAGGCAGGTCCGAGATACTGTTGTGAAGAAGTTTAAAGCCGGATTTGGATACAAAAAGATTTCCCAAGCTTTAAACATCCCAAGGAGCACTGTGCAAGCGATAATATTGAAATGGAAGGAGTATCAGACCACTGCAATCTACCAAGACCTGGCCGTCCCTCTAAACTTTCAGCTCATACAAGGAGAAGACTGATCAGAGATGCAGCCAAGAGGCCCATGATCACTCTGGATGAACTGCAGAGATCTACAGCTGAGGTGGGAGACTCTGTCCATAGGACAACAATCAGTCGTATATTGCACAAATCTGGCCTTTATGGAAGAGTGGCAAGAAGAAAGCCATTTCTTAAAGATATCCATAAAAAGTGTTGTTTAAAGTTTGCCACAAGCCACCTGGGAGACACACCAAACGTGGAAGAAGGTGCTCTGGTCAGATGAAACCAAAATTGAACTTTTTGGCAACAATGCAAAACGTTATGTTTGGCGTAAAAGCAACACAGCTGAACACACCATCCCCACTGTCAAACATGGTGGTGGCAGCATCATGGTGTGGGCCTGCTTTTCTTCAGCAGGGACAGGGAAGATGGTTAAAATTGATGGGAAGATGGATGGAGCCAAATACAGGACCATTCTGGAAGAAAACCTGATGGAGTCTGCAAAAGACCTGAGACTGGGACGGAGATTTGTCTTCCAACAAGACAATGATCCAAAACATAAAGCAAAATCTACAATGGAATGGTTCAAAAATAAACATATCCAGGTGTTAGAATGGCCAAGTCAAAGTCCAGACCTGAATCCAATCGAGAATCTGTGGAAAGAACTGAAAACTGCTGTTCACAAATGCTCTCCATCCAACCTCACTGAGCTCGAGCTGTTTTGCAAGGAGGAATGGGAAAAAATGTCAGTCTCTCGATGTGCAAAACTGATAGAGACATACCCCAAGCGACTTACAGCTGTAATCGCAGCAAAAGGTGGCGCTACAGTATTAACTTAAGGGGCTGAATAATTTTGCACGCCCAATTTTTCAGTTTTTGATTTGTTAAAAAAGTTTGAAATATCCAATAAATGTCGTTCCACTTCATGATTGTGTCCCACTTGTTGTTGATTCTTCACAAAAAAATACAGTTTTATATCTTTATGTTTGAAGCCTGAAATGTGGCAAAAGGTCGCAAGGTTCAAGGGGGCCGAATACTTTCGCAAGGCACTGTATCACAAACCCCTGAGGTGCCTTATTGGTATTATAAACTGGTTACTAACATTATTAGAGGAGTACAAATAAACGTTTTGTCATACCCATGGTATACGGTCTGATATAGCACGGCTTTCAGCCAATCAGCATTCTGGGCTCAAACCACCCAGTTTATAAAAGTGTGTATACATGTGCAAGCATCCACACGCCTGTCTATGGGTGTTGGTGTGTGAAAGAGAAAGCAAGTTTGAGTGAGTAAGTGATTAAGTGACTGTCATACTGCTCATCTCTTTCTTTTTCGCTTCCTCCCCCAAGGCTCTGAGTATCTATAAAAACAGAGATCTGATCACAGTGTTCCACGGGGAGCAGGAGAGTTCTGATGATTTTGACACAGTGCTACTGAAGGCTCTTGTCAGAGGTAGGGGTGCGTGTGTGTATGCGCGTGTGTGTGTATGGAGTGTGTGCATTTGCTATCTGTTGAGAGATATGTTCAACATGATCCTGGTCAAACTAATGTGGTGGTTAATTTCTTTACTATCAAATGAGGAGAGGAACTTATCACGCAAGTCAGAGTGATACTTAAACTAGATCTATATTTACTTATTAATAACGGAGCAGGTCAATACAACACACACATACAAAGTGAATTGATTAAGTGCTCTGCGATAATGATGGGTGGTCGATGAATCACCCTCAGATATTTCGTTGAGAGCCCAGAGACAAAGAATACAACACCTTTTTATAGCAAAGTAACTACATCCTCCTGAATGTTCATGACAAACAACAGATGCATGGAATGGGTCACAAGGTTAAGGTTTGTATGAAAGATACTAATAATTCACATCAGCCAGTGTCTGCTGTAAAGACTGTTCTCATTGTGTAGAAACCAGGGTCTGGCTCCAACCCATCTCTCCCTGGTACCTTCCAGTCAAACCAGAGCAAACTCCCTCCCATGAATGGAATGTGGCCTCAGGAATCGTACATCTACTGTCAACATTAAGCCCCCAGAGGCCCATTCTCAGTAGAACACACACAGATTAGAGTGTTCTAAGAACCCCCTATTCTGTTGCATAAAACAACCATTTGATGCAATAACAGTATTTATAACATCATCTTGTAATTTCTCTCACACTAATCATTCGTTCTATGTATTTGTCTGTCAGCCAGTAAACGTGTGTCCAGCGATGCCAGTGAGTACACAGAGGAGCTGAAGCTAGCAGTAGCCTGGAACAGGGTGGACATCGCTAAGAGTGAACTCTTCAACGGAGACATCCAATGGAAGGTGAATTGCTCCTCACTTCTAATGCCCCTGTTTAAGGAATTTATTATATTCAAAACAGGCAGGCAGAACAGACAGACAGACAGACAGGCAATCCGCTTCACAAATTGGAAATGTAACAATATAGAGAAAATAAGCTGGTGGAGAAGGGAAGTTGGAAATTGATTCAATTCGTGAAGTGTTCCTTAATTTTCTCAATAGTATTGTTTAAACTTTGACAGACAGACAGATCGACAGATAGACATGTTTATAAAAAAACACCATTCTATCCTCCCGCAGTACGAGGACCTGGAGGACTCCATGACAGATGCGCTGATCAACGACAAGCCCCAGTTTATACGTCTCTTCAACGAGAACGGCCTCAACATCCTGGACTACCTAACCTACAGGCATCTGGAGGTCCTGTACCGCTCGCTGTCCGACAGTTCTCTGGCCTTCACTCTGCTCCAGCGGCTTCTCACAGAGAGACAGGGCCTGGCCATATGCTCTCCGAAAGAGGCCTTAGCCCTCAAGAGCCCCCAGAACCCCATGAGCCCCCTATCAGGACCCTCCTCTGTCAAAGAGCTCAGCTTGTATGAGGTGAGGAGGGGTTAAGGCTGTTGCGGTGACTATATTACCCCCACACCGGCGGTCACAAGTCATGAAGGCTTTCCACGTGACCGTTTAGGTTTCTCCTAGCTCTGATGCTGCTGATGGTCATTAGTAGCCTACCAAACTTGCTAACTGCCTGGTACTCAACACTCTATTGTCCCTCTAATCACTCTGACATCAATGCAAATGTAATCAAAAATGGAATTAAACACTTCATGTTGCGCAACATTTATATAGTCTATGCAATTGTGAAAGAAAACAGAGTGGGCCTCTATTAAAAAGAGGAGGATCCCATCAGCTTTCTATAGGCTAGGCTAGACCTACTATATTTATTTCTTAACTTTCCTAATATTAACCACGGGAATTGCGTCCTCCATTCGCTATTTAAGTGAATAGATTACATTTATTTTCCCTGCCCGTGTTTCGAGACAGGTGCATGATAATGGTCCATTCTAAATCAAAACAAATTTGACACATATATTATTTAGTATATGTAAAGACGAGATTAAATAGAATAGTCTGATGGGTGACAACATTAGCCTTGTGAATGATATATTATCACTTGAATGAATGATGCCCAGTGTAAGGCAAGAAACAGTGCCTTTTTTTGCGACTTTTTCGAATCATAGTCGCACATCTCATGTAGCCTAGCCCATAGGCCTATATGTGGCCAAATAACTTCTTAAAATTAAGCACATTAATTAGCTTTACGAATAGTGTAGAGCCTAACTGGCCTACATAAGCAGCGCGTGAGTTTCGAGTTTCAAGTTTGGGGAAGATCATTTTCACCATTAAAATGCACCTTTATAATTAAAGCATTACATGCATAATCGCATTTGCGGTCACTTTTGATAATGGTTGTTTCCACTAATGGAACATTCACGCTTATAGCCTACTGCAGTGTGCGCATTGCTGCGCTTATAATGTGAAGAAATAGCCTAATGTTGTATCACATTTTAAGCTAAACGTTCTGATCTGTTGAGTCAGCCTCATTGCATCATTTTCTTTATTTTTTATTCTAGTGGTTGTATTCACTTGGTTCTATCGCATCCCACAACTGTCCCAGACTATGTTTGGAATATTTATTTCTCGCACAGAATAGAATAGGTTAACTTTTGTACTATCGGGAATAGTAGATTGACTTAGGCTAGTGCTTTTGCTGTTTGTTTAGGCTTACTCATCTTGTTGGCTGACGAAAAGGCATGGATTTTTTTTAGGGTGCATTACGACCACACAAAGGGGATGCCGCCACACAAAGGGGATGCCGCCGGGAAATCCGAGGCATTATCAAGTGCTTGTCAAATTGTGAATGAGAGACTGATGACGTGTGTACAGCCTGCGCAATAAACAAAGCAGAGCTCATGCCTTTCAAGCTACTTTTTTCAAATCATCTTTTTTCAAATCAGAGTCATATCATGCAGCATTACAATGTATTCAAAATGTAAACCTATAGCCCAACTGAAGTTACATCAATAACTCTAAATTAAGCATACAGGAGTACCTATTTCTTTATTAATCGCTCAACACAGAATAGCCACATGTGCGCACTCCCTCAAATCCTTTGGAGAAAATATCCTTTCTCTTTTATTCAGCTTTGTTCAATTGTATTTTTCATACTATAAAATAAAATAATGCCACGTAAATTCTAACCAAATCTTGTCTGCTAAATGAACTAGTGTAGCCCACAGCCATATGGCATAGCCAGATCAGGACCTAACCTAAGGACAATTCAGAGTAAGCAATTCTGTTCTTCTGAAATAGACGACATTTTCTTAATTTCATGTTTCTTTAGACCTGTCTAAAATAAATAATGGATTTATTATGGAGGTGTAGGCTATATTATGTTCCAAAGGTCTGCATCAGTGGCTTGTGTGGAAGCTAGGAGATGCTAAATGTGTTTGTTAATTAACGGTCAATTACCGTGAGACCGACAGTTATTTGCTTGACAGTCACCGGCTGACGAAATTTCATGACCTCCACAGTATTTTATTTTATGCTATAGAAATTACTAGGTATTTATTGAGAAATGACATGGTCAATTGATAAAATAGGAGGGGTCAAAGGGAAGGTATGGCGTCATTCGCTGTGTGTGGAGTTAAAACGCAGTTGATCGAATTTAGGTGTTTTGTTTGATAATCTGCTTTAACTATTTAGTCATCTCAGTTCTATGTGACTTCCTCTCGCCTCTCCCTCCAGGTGTCACGGCTTTTATGGGACATCCTGGGAGATGTGTGTGAGCCCTTCTACTACAGTCTTCTCGGTTTGGACCAGAGCGCCAGCACCAGGAGAGCACTGAAGGTAGTGTCTGCCATAGCTGCATTCCAAATGGCACTCTATCCAAGCAGTGGACCTCGAAGCTAGCTCCACTGCTTTTTAAAAATTGTTCCCCTCTAATCAGGGACTGATTTAGACCTGGGACACCAGGTGGGTGCAACAAATTATCAGGTAGAACTACATTCTATTGGTAGAACAGAAAACCAGCAGGCTCCGGACCTCGTAGGGTAAGAGTTGAAAACCCCTGCCCTATACACTTAGATACAAAGGTGCTAAATAGAACCATATAGGGTTCTTCGGCTTGTCTCCATAAGGTAACACTTTTTGGAGGTAGAACCCTCTATTAAGGTAGAAGGTAGAACCCTCTATTAAGGGTTATTCTTAGAACCTATAAATGGTTCTACCGAGAACCATTTTATCATCTAAATGTTCTCCTTAGAATCCTCAATGAAGGGTTCTACCGGGAACCCTTTCATTTTTTAAGGGTTCTTCCTAGAACCCTCTATGAACTGTTCTACCAAAACCCCTTTCATCTTTGAAGCTTAATTAAATAGTACCCATAAAACACCAGTCTCAACATCAACAGCGAAAAGGCGACCCCAGGATGCTGGCCTTCTAGGCAGAGTTGCAAAGAAAAAGCCATATCTCAGACTGGCCAATTAAAAGAAAAGATTACGATAGGCCAGCATCCCGGAGTCGCCTGTTGACATTGAGACTGGTGTTTTGCGGGTACTATTTAATGAAGCTGCCAGTTGAGGACTTGTGAGGCGTCTGTTTCTCAAACTAGACACTCTAATGTACTTGTCCTCCTGCTCAGTTGTGCACCGGGGCCTCCCACTCCTCTTTCTATTGTGGTTAGGGCCAGTTTGCGCTGTTCTGTGAAGGGAGTAGTACACAGCGTTGTACGAGATCGTCAGTTTCTTGGCAATATCTCGCCTGGAATAGCCTTCATTTCTCAGAACAAGAATAGACTGACGAGTTTCAGAAGAAAGTCCTTTGTTTCTTGCCATTTTGAGCCTGTAATCGAACCCACAAATGCTGATGCTCCATACACTCAACTAGTCTAAAGAAGGCCAGTTTTATTGCTTCTTTAATTAGGACAACAGTTTACAGCTGTGCTAACATAATTGCAAAAGGGTTTTCTAATGATCAATTAGCCTTTTAAAATGATAAACTTGGATTAGCTAACATAATGTGCCATTGGAACACAGGAGTGATGGTTGGTGATAATGGGCCTCTGTACGCCTATGTAGATATTCCATAAAAAATCTGCCGTTTCCAGCTACAATAGTAATTTACAACATTAACAATGTCTACACTGTATTTCTGATCAATTTGATGTTATTTTAACGTACAAAAAAAATGTATTTTCTTTCAAATACAAGGAAATTTCAAAGTGACCCCAAACTTTTGAACGGTAGTGTAGGTACAGTTAAAACAATTCTCACACCTATCTTTTTAAACGTATCAGATTATTAAAACTCCTGATGTTGAAGATTTAACACTGAGGTAAACACTTGAGCTCAAGAACTATAAAACTATGAAAAATATACAGTGCCTTGCGAAAGTATTCGGCCCCCTTGAACTTTGTGACCTTTTGCCACATTTCAGGCTTCAAACATAAAGATATAAAACTGTATTTTTTTGTGAAGAATCAACAACAAGTGGGACACAATCATGACGTGGAACGACATTTATTGGATATTTCAAACTTTTTTAACAAATCAAAAACTGAAAAATTGGGCGTGCAAAATTATTCAGCCCCCTTAAGTTAATACTTTGTAGCGCCACCTTTTGCTGCGATTACAGCTGTAAGTCGCTTGGGGTATGTCTCTATCAGTTTTGCACATCGAGAGACTGAATTTTTTTTCCCATTCCTCCTTGCAAAACAGCTCGAGCTCAGTGAGGTTGGATGGAGAGCATTTGTGAACAGCAGTTTTCAGTTCTTTCCACAGATTCTCGATTGGATTCAGGTCTGGACTTTGACTTGGCCATTCTAACACCTGGATATGTTTATTTTTGAACCATTCCATTGTAGATTTTGCTTTATGTTTTGGATCATTGTCTTGTTGGAAGACAAATCTCCGTCCCAGTCTCAGGTCTTTTGCAGACTCCATCAGGTTTTCTTCCAGAATGGTCCTGTATTTGGCTCCATCCATCTTCCCATCAATTTTAACCATCTTCCCTGTCCCTGCTGAAGAAAAGCAGGCCCAAACCATGATGCTGCCACCACCATGTTTGACAGTGGGTATGGTGTGTTCAGGGTGATGAGCTGTGTTGCTTTTACGCCAAACATAACGTTTTGCATTGTTGCCAAAAAGTTCAATTTTGGTTTCATCTGACCAGAGCACCTTCTTCCACATGTTTGGTGTGTCTCCCAAGTGGCTTGTGGCAAACTTTAAACAACACTTTTTATGGATATCTTTAAGAAATGGCTTTCTTCTTGCCACTCTTCCATAAAGGCCAGATTTGTGCAATATACGACTGATTGTTGTCCTATGGACAGAGTCTCCCACCTCAGCTGTAGATCTCTGCAGTTCATCCAGAGTGATCATGGGCCTCTTGGCTGCATCTCTGATCAGTCTTCTCCTTGTATGAGCTGAAAGTTTAGAGGGACGGCCAGGTCTTGGTAGATTGCAGTGGTCTGATACTCCTTCCATTTCAATATTATCGCTTGCACAGTGCTCCTTGGGATGTTTAAAGCTTGGGAAATCTTTTTGTATCCAAATCCGGCTTTAAACTTCTTCACAACAGTATCTCGGACCTGCCTGGTGTGTTCCTTGTTCTTCATGATGCTCTCTGCGCTTTTAACGGACCTCTGAGACTATCACAGGGCAGGTGCATTTATACGGAGACTTGATTACACACAGGTGGATTGTATTTATCATCATTAGTCATTTAGGTCAACATTGGATCATTCAGAGATCCTCACTGAACTTCTGGAGAGAGTTTGCTGCACTGAAAGTAAAGGGGCTGAATAATTTTGCATGCCCAATTTTTCAGTTTTTGATTTGTTAAAAAAGTTTGAAATATCCAATAAATGTCGTTCCACTTCATGATTGTGTCCCACTTGTTGTTGATTCTTCACAAAAAAATACAGTTTTATATCTTTATGTTTGAAGCCTGAAATATGGCAAAAGGTCGCAAAGTTCACGGGGGCCGAATACTTTCGCAAGGCACTGTATATAAAAAAGCTCATTTAGATTCAGAACAGTGTATTTAGAACCCTTCTTGCCTTTTAAATAATCACTCTTCCCATAAAGAATCAACAAAGAACCCTCTCTTCAAAAAACAGTTCTAGGTAGAACCCTTTGCCTTACAAAGAACCCTCCATTTCCAAAATGGGTTCTAAAGAGGAAAACAGTTCTTGGTAGAACCCAATCCCCTCCACAAATAACTATTTAGAACCCTTTTTTCTAAGTGCACTACTTTTGACCAGGATCCATGAGTTACAAATGCATCTGTTCTCAATGACAAGGTCTACTTATTCATGTTATAGAGTAGACTCCACTCCACCAATATAGTTGAATTATCAACACTGCTAAAGTTATACCACTGATTAACTTGCCATAGAATGTAACTGTGACTGCTGTGCTGTGCTAACCAAGCTGTATTCATCTCTCTCGATCTCTCACTCTTTATATCTCTCCCCACTCAGCAAGTTAATAAGTTGTTGCAAGGGGATTGTTCATACAGGGAGCAGAGCTGTCTCTATCCGTGGGCCTCTCTGTTCATCTGGGCTGTGCTGCAGAACCGCAGTGAGATGGCCATCTACTTCTGGGAGATGGTAATTTATTTATTCATTATTTTATTTAACCTTTATCTGACCTGGTAAGTCAGTTAATAATGTATGGGAACAGGCAGCTGTAATGACAACGATAACAATGACTCTCTAATGGGTTCTTCTTTCTATAGCCAGAGGACTAAGTATCATGTTTGTCTTTATCTGTTGCCTAGTACTGTCTTTTTGCCAGCGAGGTCCATCTACTTTAAGCGCTGCCTTTCTTCCCAGTAGCCTACTTGGTGTGTGAACTGCTGACTGCTATTAACCTGAAGATGATTGTTCAAATCAAATGTTATTGGTCACATATTTAGCAGATGTTATTGCGGCTGTAGTGAAATGATTGAGTTCCTAGCTCCAACAGTGCAGTAGTATCTAACAATTCACAACAACGCACACACAAATCTAAAACTAAAAGAATGGAATTAAGAAATATATAAATATTAGGACGAGCAATGTCGGAGTGGCATTGACTAAAATACAGTAGAATAGAATACAGTATATACATATGAAATGAGTAAAGCAGTATGTAAACATTATGAAAGTGACTAGTGTTCCATTATTAAAGTGACCAGTGATTCCATGTACATGGGGCAGCAGCTTCTAAGGTGCAGGGTTGAGTAACTGTGTGATACCCGGCTAGTGATGGCTATTTAGCAGTCTGATGGCCTTGAGATAGAAGCTGTTTTTCTCTTGGCCCCAGCTTTGATGCACCTGTACTGACCTCCCTTCTGGATGGCAGTGGGGTGAACAGGCCGTGGCTCGTGTGGTTGATGTCCTTGATGATCTTTTTGGTCTTCCTGTGACATCGGGTGTTGTAGGCCCTGAGGTTGCGGGCGGTACAGTTGCCGTACCAGGCGGTGATACAGCCCGACAGGATGCTCTCAATTGTGCATCTGTAAAAGTTTGTGAGGGTCTTAGGGGCCAAGTCAAATTTCTTCAGCCTCCTGAGGTTGAAGAGGCGCTGTTACGCCTTCTTCACCACATTGTCTGTGTGGATGGACCATTTCAGATTGTCAATGATGTGTACGTAGAGGAACTTGAATCTTTCCACCTTCTCCCCTGCGGTCCCATCGATGTGGATAGGGGCGTGCTCCCTCTGCTGTTTCCTGAAGTCCATGATCAGCTCCTTTGTTTTGTTGACGTTGATGGAGAGGTTATTTTTTCCTGGCACCACTCTGCCAAGGCCCTCACCTCCTCCCTGTAGGCTGTCTCGTCATTGTTGGTAATCAGGCCTTCTACTGTGTCATATACTGTGTCATCTGCAACTTGACACGCAGTCATGGGTGAACAGGGAGTACATGAAGGGGCTGAGCACGTACCCCGTTTGTGTTAAGGATCAGCGAAGTGGAGGTGTTGTTTCCTACCTTCACCACCTGGGGGCGGCCCGTCAGGAAGTCCAGGATCCGATTGCACAGGACGGGTTTCAGACCCAGGGCCCCAAGCTTCATGATGAGCTTGGAGGGTACTATGGTGTTGAAGGCTCAGCTATAGTCAATGAGCAGCATTCTTACATAGGTATTCTTCTTGTCCAGATGGGATAGGGCAGTGTGCAGTGCGATGGTGATTGCATCGTCTGTGGATCTATTGGGGCGGTAAGCAAATTGAAGTGGGTCTACGGTGTCAGGTAAGGTAGAGGTTATATGATCCTTAACTTGCCTCTCAAAGCACTTCACAAAGACAGAAGTGAGTGCTACAGGGCGGTAGTCATTAAGTTCAGTTACCTGTTCTTTCTTGGGTACAGGAACACTCGTGGACATCTTGAATCAAGTGTGAACAGCTGACTGGGATAGGGAGAGATTGAATATATCCGTAAACACCCCAGCCAGCTGGTTTGCGCATGCTCTGAGGATGCGGCTGGGGATGATGTCTGGGCCGGCAGCCTTGCAAGGGTTAACAAGCTTAAATCTCTTACTCACGCCAGCCACGGAGAACGAGAGCCCCCAGCCCTTGGGAGTGGGCCGCGTTGGGGGCACTGTGTTATCCAGGTGCCCTTTGAGAGTCCCTATATGAGCTTGATACCTTGATAAGCTCATTGCCTGACGATGGCTCACCTCTTTCCGTACTTCAACCTCCCGACGTCTGATTCATTACTTTCCAACTCCTTGCTTCTTTTGACTTCACCCTTTTCCAGTCCCTTCCCACTCACAAGGCAGGCAATACGCTTGACCTCATCTTTACTAGAGGCTGTTTGCCTACTAATCTCACTGCAACCCTCTCCAGGTATCTGATCACTACTTTGGTTCTTTTTCTGTCTCCCTTTCCTCCAACCCTAGCCACTCAGCCCCTGCCCAGATGGCCAAGTGCCATTACAATCTTCGCTCTGTATCTCGCACTATTCTCTCCTCTTCATCCTGTCTTATCTCCCCTTTCTGCTGAATCCTTTTCCCTCCTGTCTCCTGACTCTACCTCTTCAACCCCCCTCACCTCCCTTTATGCATCCCATGACTCGCACTGTCCCCTTTCCTTCCGGCCAGCTTGGCCTTTCCCTCCTGCTCCGTGAGGAGGGAAAACTACTTCCGGCGCCGACAGAGATGGCCGCCTCGCTTCGCGTTCCTAGGAAACTATGCAGTGTTTAATTTTTTTACGTGTTATTTCTTACATTAGTACCCCAGGTCATCTTAGGTTTCATTACATACAGTCGAGAAGAACTACTGAATATAAGATCAGCGTCAACTCACCATCAGTACGACCAAGAATATGTTTTTCGCGATGCGGATCCCGTGTTCTGCCTTTCACCCAGGACAACGGAATGGATCCCATGCAGCGACCCAAAAAACGACTCCGAAAAAGAGGGAAACGAGGCGGTCTTCTGGTCATACTCCGGAGACGGGCACATCGTGCACCACTCCCTAGCATCCTTCTCGCCAATGTCCAGTCTCTTGACAGCAAGGTTGATGAAATCCGAGCAAGGGTAGCATTCCAGAGGGACATCAGAGACTGTAACGTTCTTTGCTTCACGGAAACATGGCTAACTGGAGAGACGCTATCGGGGGCGGTGCAGCCAGCGGGTTTCTCCACGCATCGCGCCGACAGAAACAAACATCTTTCTGGTAAGAAGAGGGGCGGGGGCGTAGCCTTATGGCTAACGAGACATGGTGTGATGAAAGAAACATACAGGAACTCAAATCCTTCTGTTCACCTGATTTAGAATTCCTCACAATCAAATGTAGACCGCATTATCTACCAAGAGAATTCTCTTCGATTATAATCACAGCCGTATATCCCCCCCCAAGCAGACACATCAATGGCTCTGAACAAACTTTATTTGACTCTTTGCAAACTGGAATCCATTTATCCGGAGGCTGCATTCATTGTTGCTGGGGATTTTAACAAGGCTAATCTGAAAACAAGACTCCCTAAATTTTATCAGCATATCGATTGCGCAACCAGGGGTGGAAAAACCTTGGATCATTGTTACTCTAACTTCCGCGACGCATATAAGGCCCTGCCCCGCCCTCCTTTCGGAAAAGCTGACCACGACTCCATTTTGCTGATCCCTGCCTTCAGACAGAAACTAAAACAAGAGGCTCCCACGCTGAGGTCTGTCCAACGCTGGTCCGACCAAGCTGACTCCACACTCCAAGACTGCTTCCATCACGTGGACTGGGACATGTTTCGTATTGCATCAGATAACAATATTGACGAATACGCTGATTCGGTGTGCGAGTTCATTAGAACGTGCGTTGAAGATGTCGTTCCCATAGCAACGATTAAAACATTCCCTAACCAGAAACCGTGGATTGATGGCAGCATTCGCGTGAAACTGAAAGCGCGAACCACTGCTTTTAATCAGGGCAAGGTGACTGGTAACATGACCGAATACAAACAGTGCAGCTATTCCCTCCGCAAGGCTATCAAACAAGCTAAGCGTCAGTACAGAGACAAAGTAGAATCTCAATTCAACGGCTCAGACACAAGAGGCATGTGGCAGGGTCTACAGTCAATCACGGACTACAAGAAGAAATCCAGCCCAGTCACGGACCAGGATGTCCTGCTCCCAGGCAGACTAAATAACTTTTTTGCCCGCTTTGAGGACAATACAGTGCCACTGACACGGCCTGCAACGAAAACATGCGGACTCTCCTTCACTGCAGCCGAGGTGAGTAAGACATTTAAACGTGTTAACCCTCGCAAGGCTGCAGGCCCAGACGGCATCCCCAGCCGCGCCCTCAGAGCATGCGCAGACCAGCTGGCCGGTGTGTTTATGGACATATTCAATCAATCCCTATACCAGTCTGCTGTTCCCACATGCTTCAAGAGGGCCACCATTGTTCCTGTTCCCAAGAAAGCTACGGTAACTGAGCTAAACGACTACCGCCCCGTAGCACTCACTTCCGTCATCATGAAGTGCTTTGAGAGACTAGCCAAGGACCATATCACATCCACCCTACCCGACACCCTAGACCCACTCCAATTTGCTTACCGCCCAAATAGGTCCACAGACGATGCAATCTCAACCACACTGCACACTGCCCTAACCCATCTGGACAAGAGGAATACCTATGTGAGAATGCTGTTCATCGACTACAGCTCGGCATTCAACACCATAGTACCCTCCAAGCTCGTCATCAAGCTCGAGACCCTGGGTCTCGACCCCGCCCTGTGCAACTGGGTACTGGATTTCCTGACGGGCCGCCCCCAGGTGGTGAGGGTAGGCAACAACATCTCCACCCCGCTGATCCTCAACACTGGGGCCCCACAAGGGTGTGTTCTGAGCCCTCTCCTGTACTCCCTGTTCACCCACGACTGCGTGGCCACGCACGCCTCCAACTCAATCATCAAGTTTGCGGACGACACAACAGTGGTAGGCTTGATTACCAACAACGACGAGACACCCTACAGGGAGGAGGTGAGGGCCCTCGGAGTGTGGTGTCAGGAAAATAACCTCACACTCAACGTCAACAAAACTAAGGAGATGATTGTGGACTTCAGGAAACATCGATGGAACAGTAGTGGAGAGGGTAGCAAGTTTTAAGTTCCTCGGCATACACATCACAGACAAACTGAATTGGTCCACTCACACAGACAGCATCGTGAAGAAGGCGCAGCAGCGCCTCTTCAACCTCAGGAGGCTGAAGAAATTCGGTTTGTCACCAAAAGCACTCACAAACTTCTACAGATGCACAATCGAGAGCATCCTGGCGGGCACCGCCTGGTACGGCAACTGCTCCGCCCACAACCGTAAGGCTCTCCAGAGGGTAGTGAGGTCTGCACAACGCAACACCGGGGGCAAACTACCTGCCCTCCAGGACACCTACACCACCCGATGTTACAGAAAGGCCATAAAGATCATCAAGGACATCAACCACCCGAGCCACTGCCTGTTCACCCCGCTATCATCCAGAAGGCGAGGTCAGTACAGGTGCATCAAAGCTGGGACCGAGAGACTGAAAAATAGCTTCTATCTCAAGGCCATCAGACTGTTAAACAGCCACCACTAACATTGAGTGGCTGCTGCCAACACACTGACACTGACACTGACTCAACTCCAGCCACTTTAATAATGGTGATGGGAAATGATGTAAATATATCACTAGCCACTTTAAACAATGCTACCTTATATAATGTTACTTACCCTACATTATTCATCTCATATGCATACGTATATACTGTACTCTATATCATCGACTGCATCCTTATGTAATACATGTATCACTAGCCACTTTAACTATGCCACTTTGTTTACATACTCACCTCATGTATATACTGTACTCGATACCATCTACTGTATCCTGCCTATGCTGCTCTGTACCATCACTCATTCATATATCCTTATGTACATATTCTTTATCCCCTTACACTGTGTATAAGACAGTAGTTTTGGAATTGTTAGTTAGATTACTTGTTGGTTATTACTGCATTGTCGGAACTAGAAGCACAAGCATTTCGCTACACTCGCATTAACATCTGCTAACCATGTGTATGTGACAAATAAGATTTGATTTGATTTGATTTGATTTGACTAAGTGCCTCATTGAGAGCTTACAGAACAGAGCTGCGGGCAGCTGAGCAAAAATGGATCCAAACTAAACTTCCGGAGGACCTATCATCCTTTCACTCCCTCCTATCTACCTTGTCTTCTTCTGTGTCCACTGCTGTGTCCACTTTCTATCACTCTAAATTTCAAGCTTCTGCCTCTAACCCTAGGAAACGTAATCCTCCCCCCTCCCCCTCCCTCTCTAATGACGACTGTCAACCACTTTGAAAAGAAGGTTGAAGACATCCGCTCCTCATTCATTCAGCCTATTGAATACAAGATGAAACCCTGCGACCCTCCTCCCTTCTCCAGACCATCTTCCATTGCTTACTTCCCTCATCAACTCATCCCTGACCACTGGCTGTGTCCCCTCTGACTTCCAAATGGCCCAAGTCGCTCCCGTTCTCAAGAAACCAACACCTCGACTCCTCTTTGTCGTCAAATACTACAGACCAGTATCCGTCCTTTCTTTTCTTTCCGAAACACTTGACCAACTCTCTCAATATCTCTCTCAGAACTATCTTCTTGACCCTAACCAGTCAGGCTTCAAAACGGGTCACTCAACCGAGACTGCTCTTCTCTGTGTCACGGAGGCTCTCCGCACTGCCGAAGCTGACTCTCCTCTGTTCTCATCGTCCTAGATCTAGTCACAGTTTTCGATATGGTGAACCATCAGATCCTCCTCTCCACCTTCTCGGGGCTAGGCGTCTCTGCACACTCTTGGATTGCATCCTACCTGGTAGGTCCCTCCTACCAGGAGAGATGATGTGGAGAGGATATACTCTCACTACTGGTGTCCTCCAGTGCTCAGTTCTAGGCCCTCTCTTCTTCTCTCTATACACCAAATCACTCTGCTCTATCATATCCTCACATGGTCTCTCCTATCATTAATATGCGGCTGGCACTCAACTACCTTTCTCCTTCCCCTCGTCTGACACTCAGGTGTCGACACGCATCTCTGCGTGCCTGGCAGATATCTCAGCTTAGATGTTGGCCCACCACCTCAAGCTCAACCTCGACAAGACTGAGCTGCTTTTCCTCCCGGGGAAGGCCTGCCTGCTCCAAGACCTCTCCATAACAGTTGACAACTCCACTGTGTCCCACTCCCAGAGTGCAAAGAACCTTGGCATGACCCTGGACAACACCCTCTCGTTCTCTACAAACATCAAAACTGCTTTGATGTTTGTAGAGAACGACAGGGTGTTGACTCACTCTTGCAGGTTAATGATCTACAACATCCCCGCTTGTGCCATCAAACCCCTGCAACTTACGTGAACACCAGCCCGCCTGGTGTTCAACCTTCCCAAGTTCTCCCATTTCACTCTACTCCTCCGCACACTTCACTGGCTTCCAGTTGAAGCCCGCATCCACTGCAATACCATTGTACTTGCCTATGGAGCAGCAAGATGAACTGCCCTTCCCTACCTTCAGGCTATGCTCAAACCCAACACCCCAAACCGAGCACTTCGTTCTGCCACATCTGGTCACTTGGCCCTCTCATCCCTATGGGAGGGCAGCTCCCGCTCAGCCCATTCCAAGCTCTTGTCTTGGCACCCCAATTGTGGAACCCTATCCATCTTTCCGAAAACATCTGTAACCCGACCTCTTAAAAGTGTATCTTAAATACACTTTGTCCCATCTATCTATGTTAAGATGAATGCACTAACTGTAAGTCGCTCTGGATCAGTGTCTGCTAAATAACTAAAATGTCAATGTAAATACTTGAAGTTAAACTAATCTGTAGAAAAAAATATTAATTTACGAATGCACAGACTAATTTTAGCATTGATCTCTCCCCTTTTTATATCCACTTCCCTCTCTCTCTCGCTTTCTCTCCCTCTCCCCATGCTCTCTTTGCTTCTCTCCCCCTCTCCCTCTCTCCTCCAGGCAGGGGAGTCTGTCCACAGTGCTCTGGCAGGCTGTAAGATTCTGAGGGAGCTGTCTAAGCTGGAGAGTGAGACAGAGACCAAGCTCTCTATGAAGGAGCTGGCCCAGAAGTTTGAGAACTTGGCCCTTGGTGGGTTAGCCTTATCCTGGCTGTGTGTTTGTACTGTGAGGATGTCAATGTAGTGGTTATCAACTCTGTTATGCATACATGTGAGCAGCTTGTATTTTTTGAGTGATGGTTACCCCATAGTAGCGAGTCTGCATAAGACCGCAAGGGACCTCCTGTTCTGAAAGTCTGCTGGACGGCATCCCAGTCTGGGACCATTCACATTGCTTTCACACTCAATGTCTTTAAGATGAGGACTGAAGCAAACCATTCCGCACTCCTAATGGGAAACCTAATGTGAAAACCTGTGACCTGTTTCTTCTCTCTTTAGAAGTCTTCAGTGAGTGAGTGTTAACCCTTTAATCATCTCTCTAGACGTGTTCAGTGAGTGCTACCAGAGCAGTGAGAGTCGCTCTTTCACCCTCCTTATAAGGCAGTCTCCGGTGTGGGGCAAAGCTACCTGTCTACAGATGGCCACCTCAGCCGACGCCCGCCACTTCTTCAGCCATGATGGCGTGCAGGTCTGTACTAAACTCAGGGGTCAGAGGTCAAGCTGTGTGTGTTTGTGCTTTGTGTGTGTGCATGCATACGTGTGTGTGAATCTTGAATCAAATCAAATTTATCACATGCTTTGTAAACAACCGGTGTAGACTAACAGTGAAATGCTTACTTACGGGTCCTTTTCCAACAAGATGAAGAGTTAAAGATAAAACATGTAATAATCTGTGTGTGATCTGTTTTCACATTAATCTTTATAAAACTAACCAGACCCTTAGATTTCCAAAGTGTGTGTGTTAGAACATGGAGGGGGGTTAATTGAAGTTTCTCAGTACCAACTCTGCTACTACCTCTTCCTCTGGCAGTCTCTGCTGTCTCAGATCTGGTGGGGAGACATGAAGAGGAGCACGAAGGTCTGGAAACTGGTCCTCTCCTTCTTCTTACCCCCCCTCATCTACACCAACCTCATCAGCTTCAGGTTAGTGTCTGTCTGTCTGAAAATGTCCAATCCAATAAAGGTGGAATATGCAGAAGTCGCACCACCATTTTCTGGTTGCAGGAATTCTAATACTTAGCATCATTTCAGTTTATGTGACAAAACAAGCAATGTATAGTGTAGAGAATCATTGTACCATCTAAACTGTTGTGAAATATATTTGAATTAACCAAAAATATAGTATTTTCAGCTGTTTGAAGCTGGAGTACAAAACGGAAAGTAAAATACGTAAAAACAAAACGTAAGAATGGGAAGCATAGAAATAGTGTACATAGATGAGTGCTATCGCTTCTTAGACTTGCTTTCAATGGGAATTAAATATCTATAACTCACATTTCTATGTGGATTTGGTCAGGTCGCCCAAAAAGTTACATATTTATGCATAATAAGCATTAAGATACAGAGAAGATTGGCTACCCACATGAAAAAATACTACAGTTTACTATAATATTTAATATAGAATTCAGCAGTAAACTTGAATATACTGTAGAATACTATATACAGTACTACACACTGTAGTATCCCTTGATCATGTGTAGTACTTAACTATATAATTTTGTTGTATAATGTAGACTACTATAGTAAATACTACAGTAATGTCCTCAAACAACAAAAGCACAGTCTGCAAAAACAAAGATAATAAAATATAAACACTACAGTATAATACAGTCTGCAAAAACACTACAGTAATTACTATAGTATAAACAAAAACATTTTACTACAGTAGTTATACTATAGTAAACTGCGAATGGGGTGGCAGGTAGCCTAGTGGTTACAGCATTGGACCAGTAACCGAAAGGTTGCTAAGATCGAATCCCCGAGCTGACAAGGTAAAAATCTGTCGTTCTGCCCCTGAACAAGGCAGTTAACCCACTGTTCCTAGGCTGTCATTGTAAATAAGAATTTGTTCTTAACTGACTTGCCTAGTTAAATAAAGGTGAATAAAAATAAAAAATATATTTAAAAAGTGATAGTACTTTATACTACAGTTATATCTGCAAAAGCAGATATAGTCAAGGCCGAGACCGAAAGCCGAGACCGAGTTCAAGACCATGATTGTAATTGTGTCAAATGTCACCATAATAACAGTTCAAAATGTCCAGTATTTATGTGTTCATACACAATATATACAAAATGATGTGGACACCCCTTCAAATTAGTGGATTTGGCTAGTTCAGCCACAATCAATCAATCGTTCCTGACAGGTTTATAAAATCAAGCACAGCCATGCTCCATAGAGCAGTAGAATGGCCTTACTGAAGAGCTCAGTGACTTTCAACGTGTCACTGTCATAGGATGCCACCTTTCCAACAAGTCAGTTTGTCAGAGTTGTTATTGTGAAGAGCAAACGTCTAAGAGCAACAATGGCTCAGCCGCGAAGTGGTAGACCACACAAGCCCACAGAACGGGACCGCCGAGTGCTGAAGCAGAGGAGAAATAATGGCCTGGGGCTTTTTTTCACTGTTTGAGCTAGGCCACTTAGTTCCAGTGAAGGAAAATCTTAATGCTACAGCATACAATGACATTCTAGACTATTCTGTGCTTCCAACTTTGTGGCAACAATGTGGGGAAGGGACTTTCCTGTTTCAGCATGACAATGCCCCCGTGCACAAAGTGAGGTCCATACAGAAATGGTTTGTCGAGATCGGTGTGGAAGAACTTGATTGGCTTGCACAGAGCCATGACCTCAACCCCATTGAACATCTTTGGGATGAATTGGAATGCAGACTGCGAGCTAGGCCTAATCGCCTAACATCAGTGGCCGAGGTCACTAATGCTCTTGTGGCTGAATGGAAGCAAGTCCCCGCAGCATTGTTCCATCTAGCCTTCCCAGAAGAGTGGAGGCTGTTATAGCAGCAAAGGGGAGACCAACTCCATGTAAATGCCCTTAATTTTGTTATGAGATGCTCGACAAGCAGGTGTCCACATACTTTTGGTCACATGTAGTGTATTTGACCGAGAACTTCGATTCGGTCTTATATTGCAAAATTAGAAATTGTGTTTTTTTTTTTTTTACATTGGATAAAAGTATAGACACATAGCTAAAAAATGGTATATCATACACTGCAGTTGAGGAACAATGGGAAAGTAATTCTGCTTTGAAATTTGATAAACTTGTAAACTCACTTTTGAGAAAATGGCCCTTGAATGTTTGGTACACCTACTGGAGAGCTCTTTGTCTAAACCTATTCAGCATCTTTCACACCTTCTTAAGCCTTAGCCCCACACATCTCATTAAGGATTCACATGTGAGGCCATGTAATAAACAGAGTGAGTAAGGTAGTGTAGCAAACAACCAAAGATTTCAAGACTAAAAGTGATGAAAGTAGTAGACTACAATAAGGAAAAACTCCAGGTAAAAATATACTTTATCTAGTCCTTGGCCTATATCCTAATCTGACTTTGGTGCAGGTCATTTTGTTCTTCATATTATCATCTCTTTTTTTTGTCACATGCACAGGACACAGAAGGTGTAAATGGTCAAGCGAAATGGTTACTTGCATATTTGCATAGTAGTAATATCAAAAATAGAAAGTGTCCAGATAATTTAAAATATATATATATTAGACAATGCTTACCCAGACACACTTATCTAAATTATAACCACCCCTCAGCTACATCTAGCTAAGTGGAGGGGTCACTTTTGTCTAGATCTAGACATGTCCACATGTTATTGTCTAGAAATGTACACATGTTCATGAAATACAATAGATGGCCGTAGTCACCCCCAGACACACCTGGCTAACTTGATGAGTCATGTAATCATCTGGCGAAGTAGAGTCTTTTGTTCAGATTTTTAGCTAGCTAGCTAGCTAGCTAAACAACAAATCACAATCCCAACCCATACTACTAGCAATACAAACAGATTGTCATAGCTAGCCACCATGCATGAAATGCTGTAGTATGAATCTGCAGGTAGCTAAGGCTAACCAACTAGGTTTCATGTTAGCTAGCTAACATTAGGCTATAACTAGCAATCCAAATGGATTTCTGAGATACTAATAATATTACTACACAGATCATGCACATAACATTAGCTAGCGAGACAGCAAGCTAACGTTTGCTAGCTATCTACCAGTAACTTGCAATGAAAACGACTTTGACAAAATTAGAAACGTATAATATCTGAAAGTGTATCTAGACTCTCACCCATGGACTGTACATGGATGAACGCTTCACTGCAGATTGGAACCCCTTTTCAGTAAGAAGTCTTGTGTAATAGCGCTTGTTTGGGCCGTGTTGTGTTAAGTCACTCCGGTTTACACTGACCATGTGCAGAAAGTAGTCCATCACAACTTTTTCCCACTGATCTTTGTCGATAGCGCCTACTAAATTCAGGGCAGCAATGTTGTTGAGAGCAGGAGCAACACTTTTGCAGTTCTCTATGGCTAACGTTATATCTTTTAAAAAATCAGCGGAAGATCGGATTATCTACACATAACGCTCATGTTATAGTCTGATGCATGCTACATGTCAGAGCAATTTGAACTCATCTCTCGGCATGTCCAGCCCATCCATTATCTCAGCCAATCATGGCTAGCGGGAAGGTTCCTGACTTTTTCTGTGGCTAAACCAATTAGGCTCATAATTTAACAATTGTATTCGTATTTACAGATGGCATACAAGTTTGTTATTAAGGCACTTGAAAGTTCACCTGTTCCAGAAGGCATTTTGATCAACAACCAAACAAATAATACGTTCAAATGCCTCTGCTGTGAAGTAGATGCAAGACAAATGCCTAGCATCCTGAAACGGGTCACATATGTATAGTTGTATAGAATAATGTGAATATTTGTGTTGTATTGTGCAGGGCACATTTGAAAAAGAGACCTAGGTCTCAATATGTCTTCCCTGGTAAAATAAAGGTACAAAAATAAATAAACTTTTCCTTCACCACCTATCTTACAATATCGTTCAAATCTTCAATTTGCAATGCTGCCTATTTTCATCTTTGCTTCCCTTTCACTACAGGCTATTTTCTCTCTATCATTCACATTTTTTATACGTGGAGCGTTCCTTATTTTCCTCATATGGGGTGAATTTGAGAAATTGGAAGCTGGTGGTGAAACTGTCTGTCAGTCTGTAATTTATTTATCTCTCTCTCTCTCTCTCTCAGGGAACATGAGGAAGAGGTGAGGTCGGAGGAGGTACCTCTTGGTCGAGACACAGAGAGTCTGGACGGAGGAGATGCCACTATGCTCTCCCTCTCCGACATCATGCAAACGTAAACACACGCACGCACACACACACGCACGCACATACTCATCTATGTACACACACTAAGTAATTATTCCCATTCTTATCCTCTCAGGGAAGAGGATGTCGAGGAATATGCTGCTCTAAGGGACAATCTGAAAAGTGCCCCCTCCTCCAATCCCAAGAGGCCCTTCGTATTGCTGCGCTGGAGGGAGTTCTGGTTTGCGCCTGTCACCTCGTTCCTAGGCAACGTGCTGATGTACTTCCTGTTCCTCATCCTGTTTGCTTATATCCTATTGTTGGACTTCAAGCCCCCGCCGCCTCACGGCCCGTCCACCTTAGAGTTTGTTCTATACTTCTGGGTCTTCACCATGGTCTGTGAGGAGATTCGACAGGTAGGATGCATCACATGTAAACAAAACACACTCAAATACACACAGACAAGTACAGAAAATGTACAGGCAAGAACCTATACAGTCACCTCTGTATGTATTGGCACCAGTGATAAAGATGAGCAAAATAAATATTAGAAATACCAAGATATATTGGATGGTCAAAAAAAATATATATATATTATTTTATACTAATGCAATTTATCAGAACATTTTATTTAGTTTAATAATCTAAACAGAAGTCAAAATTATTAAAATGACACAAAATGTGTTTACATTTCCATTATATTTTAGTCATTTAGCAGACATTCTTATCCAGAGTGACTTACAGAGGCAATTAGGGTTGCTCAAGGGCACCTCGGCAGGTTTTCACCTAGTCGGCTCAGGGATTCGAACCAGCCCAACGCTCTTAACCACTAGGCTACTTGCTGCTCTAGCAATAGGTAGTAATCAATATTAATAGATAGTAATAATGTATAGTAATTAAGTAGTAATAGATCGTAATTCTACTTTTTTTAAGTTAATCTCATTTTAAGGAAATGTATTGTGGCCTTTTCATGACTTTCTGTTTCACTAGGCTATAAAAATGAGGTAACACACATGTAAAATAATTTTGTCATTCATCACCATGGCAAAGAACTCACAAATAAAAAGAGACACGGTTGTTGACTTTCTAAAATTAGGCAATGGGTACAAGAAACTACTGAAAACCAAAATATACTACTTATCACTATTAGGGCAACAATTAAGAAGTTTAAAACAACTGGAACAGTGGTTAACTTGTCTGGTAGAGGACCCAAGTGTATCTTTTCCCCACACACAGTGAGGAAGATGTTCAGCAGGTAAAGAAAAGTCCAAGGGCCACAGTTGGAGAATTACAGAACTTGGTAAGGTTGCCATAAAAAAAGCCTTTATTAAGAGCAACCAACAAATGTAAACACATGGAGAAGGGAAAGGGGATACGTAGTCACTGAATGCATTCAACCGAAAAAATTGTAACCACCGAAAGCCACCAGATTATCTACAGCTGATTTCATGTTAAACCATCAATATTGGCTAAAATCACCTCAAAGCTGATCTCAATTGCAACCAGCATTGGCTACCGATATGCCTGCTCCCTAACACGGATGTCGGGTTATCTTTTAGACCCCTTTTAGTCCTCACCTGGCTACCTCTAACCCGGTCAACAGCCCTGCGCTCCCCACAGCAACTTGCCCAAACCTCCCCACTTCTCCTTCACCCAAATCCAGATAGCTGATGTTCTGAAAGAGCTGCAAAATCTGGACCCCTACAAATCAGCCGGGCTAGACAATCTGGACCCTCTCTTTCTAAAATTATCTGCCGAAATTGTTGCAACCCCTATTACTAGCCTGTTCAACCTCTCTTTCGTATCGTCTGAGATTCCCATAGATTAGAAAGCTGCCCCCTCTTCAAAGGGGGAGACACTCTAGACCCAAACTGCTACAGACCTATATCTATTCTACCCTGCCTTTCTAAGGTCTCAACAAACAGATTACCGATCATTTCGAATCTCACCGTACCTCCGCTATGCAATCTGGTTTCAGAGCTGGTCATGGGTGCACCTCAGCCATGCTCAAGGTCCTAAACGATATCATAACCGCCATCGATAATAGACATTACTGTGCAGCCGTATTCATCGTCCTGGCTAAGGCTTTCGACTCTGTCAATCACAACATTCTTATTGGCAGACTCAACAGCCTTGGTTTCTCAAATGATTGCCTCGCTTGGTTCACCAACTACTTCTCCGATAGAGTTCAGTATGTCAAATCGGAGGGCCTGTTGTCTGGACCTCTGGCAGTCTCTATGGGGATGCCACAGGGTTCAATTATTGGGCCGACTCTCTTCTCTGTATACATCAATGATGTCACTCTTGCTGCTGGTGATTCTTTGATCCACCTCTACGCAGACGACACCATTCTGTGTACCTCTGGCCCTTCGTTGGACACTGTGTTAACTAACCTCCAAATGAGCTTCAATGCCATTACAACTCTCCTTCCGTGGCCTCCAACTGCTCTTAAATGCAAGTAAAACTAAATGCATGCTCTTCAACCGATCGCTGCCCGCCTGTCCAGCATCACTACTCTGGACGGTTCTGACATATAATATGTGGACAACTACAAATACCTAGGTGTCTGGTTAAACTGTAAACTCTCCTTCCAGACTCACATTAAACATCTCCAATCCAAAATTAAATCTAGAATCGGCTTCCTATTTTGCAACAAAGCATCCTTCACTTATGCTTCCAAACATACCCTCGTAAAACTGACCATCCTACCGATCCTCAACTTCGGCGATGTCATTTACAAAATAGCCTCCAACACTCTACTCAACAAATTGGATGCAGTCTATCACAGTGCCATCCGTTTTGTCACCAAAGCCTCATATACTACCCACCACTGCGACCTGTATGCTCTCGTTGGCTGGCCCTCGCTTCATACTCGTCGCCAAATCCACTGGCTCCAGGTCATCTACAAGTCTCTGCTAGGTAAAGCCCCGCCTTATCTCAGCTCACTGGTCACCATAGCAGTACCCACCCGTAGCACGCACTCCAGCAGGTATATCTCACTGGTCACCCCCAAAGCCAATTCTTCCTTTGGCCGCCTCTCCTTCCAGTTCTCTGCTGCCAATGACTGGAACTAACTGCAAAAATCTCTGAAGCTAGAGACTCTTACCTCCCTCACTAGCTTTAAGCACCAGCTGTCAGAGCAGCTCACAGATCACTGCACTTGGACATAGCTCATCTGTAAATAGCCCATCCAATCTACCTCATCCCCATACTGTATTTATTTATTTATTTATTTATTTATATATCTTGTTCCTTTGCACCCCAGTATCTCTACTTGCACATGCATCATCTGCACATCCTACCATTCCAGTGTTTAATTGCTATATTGTAATTACTTCGCCACCATGGCCTATTTAAATAAAGGTGAAATAAACAATTGCAACCAACATTTTAAGACAATTTCCCCCTCTGGTGGGTATTATCATCGGAACAATATTGATCCTGCAATTTTATCTGACGAAAGGTAATTTATCTATTTGACTGTCATTCCATACAACTGAAATAAAGTATATCCTTGCTTACCATGTCAAATCTACTGTGGCAATTTACCGGACACCTTGTATGAATGCACAATGACATATCTTTCATATATTAGTGAGAAATAATAATAATACAAAAAAAAGGTTAAATTACTTCACACCTTTATTTAACTAGGCAAGTAAGGGATGAAAATGGCGCCGTAGAGAGAACACGGTGTTTCAGCGAGCTCTCGTGGCATTCGTAAATTTATATTTTTACATTAATCTCCTAGCTTGAAAAAGTGGTAGAATTGGCTAAACAAGTTACCATATAATGAGTCTTGACGACTTTTTCGCAAAAATCTCCGACAACATGCCCAACAGAACTACTAAGAAGTCGACCAAAACCCCCACCCCTGTGGATGTGCATAAGGAGCTAGCTAACGTTAGCGAGGCTAGCACCATTGCGGATACAGGCACAATGGACCTGGTGATTCAAAGGATGACTGATAACATTACTAAAGTGATCGATGCTAAGATAAGAACGGTCTTGGAAGCAATAGCAGGCCATTCAGCTGAACTACAGAGGGTTGTGGAACGTGTTGTTGAGGCGGAAGGAAGAATTGATGCAGTGGAAACTTCAACTACATCTATGGACGCTAAGCTAAAAGCACTTGAGAAACAGGTGCGCGAAATGGCGGAGCACATTGACGACTTGGATAATCGAGGACGCAGATGCAATATTCGTGTTGTGGGACTCCCGGAAAATTCTGAAGGGACACGTTCGGTAAAATTCTTTGAGGAATGGATCCCTGGCTACCTACAAATGGACACTAAGGCTGGCCGTGTGAAGCTAGACAGAGCCCATCGCTCTCAAGCACCGATACCCGGTCCCAATCAGCGCCCACGGCCGGTGGTTATAAAGTTCCACAACTTCACCGACAAGCAGCGCGTCATGGATGCGGCTAGAAACATCGGCTCTGATGGTAGTCAACGTAAAAGTCCTAAGGTTTTATTCTTCAATGATTATTCCACGGCGGTTGTACGAAGACGAAAAGCGTTTGATGAGGCGAAGGCTCGACTCAGGAGAATGAAGATGGACTACGCACTGTTGTACCCGGCCACATTGAAGATTATGGTCAACGGTTCACCTAAAAAGCTCTACACACCTGAAGAGGCTGCTGCGTTTATTGACTCTCTCGGGTAAATACATTTTAAGCTGCACCTCAGCAGCATTGGATAACTTTGTTTATTTTTGGTTGAATCTGATCATGAAACAGTGACGTGAGTCCTCACGTACTTCGGCTCAGTAATATTCGTATCTTTATTATTTTTCTTGCTAAAGTAATAGCCGCTATAGCTCAGGCTGAGATATGTGTGAATCCATATTGGTGCCCAGGTTTGGTTTTAGGTGGAAGAGCCTCAATATTCTCCTATTGATTTTATTTTCCATACATATAAAGGATGAGGCTATGGAGTGGCAATGCAGACTTAAGAGTCTACATTGGAGAGTTGAAATCCCCTGCATGTTAGCTAGTGGGAAAACCCCCTTTTGGATCTTTACATGTTTAATTTTTGGGTTTAGTATAGTTCGAGTTCAGGGTTCATATCGTTTGTTTATGCTCAGTGAGATGGAGGAGAGTTCAACACATGGAAAAAGGTACCACCCCACTTTTACAGTGGGATTCAGTCTGGATATTGAATGGTCAAGATACAATGGCAGGTAATGGACTGCGTGTATGTACATGGAACATTAGAGGGAGCCATAACCCCATTAAGAGGAAGAAGGTACTATCTTTTTTGAAAAAAGAAAATATTGATATTGCCCTGTTGCAAGAAACTCATTTGGAGGATAAGGAGCACCTGAAATTACAACAAGGGGGGTTTGGTCAAGTGTTTTTCTCATCATTTACATCCAGAAGTAGAGGGGTAGCAATTCTGGTGAAAAATAACTTACCACTTAAGGTCTTGAATTGTGTGAAAGATAAATTTGGTCGCTTTGTTATAATTAATGGTACTTTACAAGGGCAGAACATTTCTATAATGAATATTTACTTCCCCCCTGCTCACCCCCCTGATTTCCTCACTAAGGTTTTTCTAGACTTTTCAGAATTAAACTCGGACACTGCAGTGGTTGGAGGAGATTTTAACTGCTTGTTGAACCCCCTTATTGATAGGTTCCCCAGCGGTTTAGCTTCACTCTCTCCTCAAGCTAAGTCACTTAAAGCTATTTGTGATGATCTGGGGTATGCGGATGTCTGGAGAGCTTTTCATCCCTCCAACAGAGAGTTCACTTTTTTCTCTGCACCTCATGGATGTCAGACTAGAATAGATTATTTTTTTGTGCCCACGACGTCTCTGCAGTCTGTTCTATCCGCTAGGATAGGAAGCATAGTCATATCTGATCATGCTGAGGTGATCCTGGACATAAAACTCAACGGGGCATTCAATCGGTCAAGACATTGGAGGTTGAACACAACCATTCTTAAAGACCATACATTCACATCATATTTCATTACAGAGTTTAAAGCATTTTTCTCTATTAACTCTCAATCAACAGATAACCCCTCGCTCCTTTGGGAGACCTGTAAAGCGTATGCCAGGGGTCTGATTATGTCATACACAGCTACTAAGAGACGGAAAAAGCGTGAAAAGCAAAAAATGTTAGAGGGTGAATTAGGAACTAAAGAGAAGGACTACATTAAAACGCCCACTCCTGCCCTATTAAAGGAAATATCAGTCATTAGATCAACGTTAGACTCTCTCCTAACACAGGACGCTGAAAAGAAAATGAGATTTGTGAGGCAAAAGCTATATGAACATGGCGATAAGCCAGGAAAGTACTTGGCATACCTAGCTAAAAAGAGAGCTGACTCTCAGTCAATTGCTACTATTACTGACTCTGATGGTAATCACTTATATGAAAATAAATTGATAAGTGACTCATTTAAGAAATTGTATACAAATCTTCATGCCTCAGAACTGCCAAATGATGCACCCAAATTAATGGAGAACTTCTTTTGTAAGATTGAGCTCCCTACTATCTCCGAAGAGCAGCGGTCCCTCCTTAATGCCCCTATTACCAAGGAAGAGATAATGTTCGCAATTAAGAATCTGCAAAATGGTAAGGCCCCAGGACCAGACGGGTTTTGTAGTGAGTTCTATAAAGAGTTCCATGGCCTGATCCTTGAGCCATTGCGGGATATGTTTAATCACTCATTTTCAAATGACCAACTCCCTCAAACGCTGAGAGAAGCCAACATTTCACTTATTCTCAAAAAGGGAAAATGTCCAGAGTCTTGTTCCTCGTACAGACCAATTTCCCTTCTGAATGTGGATAGAAAATTGCTTTCTAAAATTCTAGCCACAAGATTAGAGGACTCACTGCCATTAATTGTGAAAGGAGACCAAACTGGCTTCATTAAGGGCCGTAAGTCATGCAACAATGTCAGGCGGCTTCTTAATGTAATTCAAGCTTACCAACAAAGTGCTGTGGATGGTCTGGTGCTCTACCTAGATGCTGAGAAAGCATTTGATCGTGTGGAGTGGTCTTACCTATTATTTGCTCTAAATAAATTTGGTCTGGGTGACAACTTTATAAAATGGGTGAAAGTTTTATATGATGATCCTCAGGCTGCTGTCCTTACTAATGGGCTAAGGTCAAATAACTTCTCTATACACAGAGGTACCAGACAGGGCTGTCATTTATCCCCCCTCCTCTTTGCACTCGTTATGGAACCACTGGCTGAGGCCATCAGGGTAACGCCTGCTATACAGGGGCTGCTCATTGGTGATGTTCACCATAAAATAAGCTTGTATGCTGATGATGTCCTGATATTCATCTCTAGTCCCGAGACTTCAATTACAGCTCTTATTAATATTATTGAATTATTCAGCGAATTCTCAGGCTACAAGATTAACCTAACTAAGTCAGAGGCTATGCCACTTGGTAGCCTGCACTCTGTACCTAATACTTCTCCCCCCTTCCCTTTTAAATGGTCTCCATCAGGTTTCATGTATCTGGGTATATTTGTAACTCCTAAATTCCAGCAAATGTACAAAGCCAATTTTGTTCCCTTGTTTGATACAATAAGACAGGATCTGGAGCGCTGGAACTCTCTCCCGATTTCTTGGTTGGGTAGAATATCCCTCTTGAAAATGAACATTTTACCTAGACTACTTTACCCAATCCAAATGATCCCAGTATTACTCTCCAATAAGGTAATAAAGGATGTAAATGGATGGCTAAGTTCCTTTATATGGAGTAAACGCAAACCAAGACTTAAGATGGCAATATTGCAGCTGCCAAGTTCTATGGGCGGCTTGGACCTGCCCAATATCAGGTTCTATCAATGGTGTGCCCACCTTTGTTATATTTCTGACTGGATCACAAATGATGACTCCTCTATTTGGTTAGACATTGAGACTTCTCTTTCAAAATACCCCTTACAGGATCTTTTATTTTTCAGAAGTTTTAAGTCTGTAGAAGATCACTGCAATAATCCCGTTACACTTAACACACTCAAAGTATGGAGGTCAGTTCAACGCTTCCTGGGAAGGTCCAAACTAACCTCTGCTCTTACCCCAATTCTTAACAATCCAGATTTCAGTCCAGGATTGCTGGATGCCGGCTTTAACTCTTGGCTTAATAAGGGCATACGCAGGCTAAATGACTTATTTGTTGATAAGATTTTGTTGTCATTTGAGCAGATGGTCGAGAAATATTGACTCCCAAAGCAGGACTTTTTCCGCTTCCTACAAGTAAGACATTATATCCTGAAGGGCACCACCTTAATTGGTAACCCTGATGTGTCTGTCATTGAAAGAATGCTTTTTTTCCCACAAAGGAAAATGTCTGTTTTATGATACTTTAAGGTCCCTTTCTGCTGTCAACACACAGAGGGTGAAACAAGTGTGGGAGAAAGAATTGTCTGTTACTATTGACAAAGAGATGTGGGAGGACATTTGGAGATATGCAAAAACAATATCTATATGTAATCGTACTAGAGCAATCCAATTAAGAATAATACACAGATTGCATATATCCCCAAATCGCAGACATGCTTTTAGCCCCACCTCCTCTTCCCCTCAGTGTCTTAAATGCAAAACTGATACAGGCACCCTAACACATTGTTTATGGTCATGCACCAAAATACAAAGATACTGGTCTGGTGTTCTGCAAGAAATTGAAAAGATCCTAGGGGTTGATCTAGAGTTGGACCCAGTTTCTTTACTGTTAGGTCTCCCTAGTAGGCAGGTTACTTCTGTGAGTAAAAGGACGCTTTACAACATCCTCACCTTCGCAGCGAGGAAAAACATCCTTTTACAGTGGATTAGTGATAAGGTTCCTTCTATTAAAGATTGGCATAAGATACTATTTGAATGGGTGCCTCTGGAATATCTAACATGTACATTGCATTCTAAAACAGACCAGTTCTACAAAGTATGGGAACCTTATCTAAATTACCTAGAACCTGAGGTATCAGCTATTATGCTGCAAGGATTCTCGTAGAATGACGGGGATGTATGTATTTCAGAACTACACTGTACGTTCCATGTGTGGAACCTAACCTCTTGGTTTAAACTGAGCTTTTTTGTTTAATTTCTGTTTGTAAGTTTGTTTAAAATGTATGTATTGAGAGACGCAATGATGGTGATGGGGTGAGAGAAGCTTTCTGTGTGCTTTGTCTCTGTTGTTGTATCTCTTAATATGGGTGAAAATTGTAAAATTCCAATAAAAATACTGTTAAAAAAAAAAAAAAACTAGGCAAGTAAGTTAACAACAAATTCTTATCTACAATGACGGCCTACCCAAACCCAGACGGCGCTGGGCCAATTGTGTATCACGGCCGATTGTGATAAAGCCTGGATATATATAACAAGACTGTTAAAGGAGCATGGCGCTGTGCACCAGAACGCTTATTGATGCATGTTCATTCTTGCATATTGAAATGGGGAGGATTGGGAAACGTAGATATTATTGTGATGGCCTATGAAATATGGCTGAAGTGAATTCTACCACTGCAGCAGTAGAGGCTGGTGGGGGAAGCTATAGTAGGATGGGCTCATTGTAATAGCTGGAATGGAATTAATGGAACGATATGGAAACCACATGTTTGACTCTGTTTCATTTATTCCATTCCAGCCATTACAATGAGCCAGTCCTCCTATAGCGTCTCCCACCAGCCTCCTCTGAACTGCAGTTAGCATTGTCAATGTGGGTGACATGGAGCTATTGGACTGGACTTAGCAGGAAAGGCCTTGAAGGAGAAAGTTTCCCAAACTGCAGCATATTAAGACATGTCTTTGTACTGTGTCCAAATGGATTTCAGATGCATCCCCAGACCCAGAGAAACCTGATGAATGCACTGATGAGAAGGATGATGTTAAACTTACTGACAGTGTGTCCCAAACGTCCAGCCGCAAGTCTAACAGGAGTTCACGGTCAGTTTTATCCTCCACATCCTCAGCCTGAATTCAAGCTGAAAGAGCAGCAGTAGTAACAAAGGCTGCTGCTCTCAAGTTAAAATACCATCTAGAGCAGGGATGGGCAACTGGCAGCCCTTTTGTAGGCCCACGGATCAATGTCCCCCCGCAAAAATAAGTTAGGGTCTCAACTTACTGTTGAGGGTTGGAGTAGTAGAGTACGAAATTTGATTGTGCATTAGCAGTTTTTCTCTTCGGGCAGTCACTGATAGTCACTCAATTAGCCCATGTCAACAAACATTTTTTTAGAAGGTAAATTAATCTCCTTGGCCAGCTATCTAAACTTGTAGTAACAATGGTCAAATTACCGAGAGTTGGCCCCCGATCATCAGATAAAAACTCCACCATATGGCTAAATGTGTAGAATTGCAGGAAATTAGCTGTAAAACGGCACATTTTTCAATCTGCCCCGTGGCAAAATTTGTAGAATTTAGGGTTGTGACGGTAGGCCTACACATATTCAAACTGAACAGTTCGGTACGGGGACCTTGGATCGGTCCACACTATGAACCCAAATAAATACATAAAAATATGAAAACACTAGGACTATAGGCTATGCCTACGATGTGTTGTAGGCCTCTTGAGTAAACCTGAGCTGAAAAAACATTTCAGGCTATTCTGTTAAAACTACAGCCAATGCACATATTATAATCAACTTTCAAATCTTAATTGGCCCATTTGTGAGGCACAACCGGGAATTAGTTCTGTAAAATGCCGAGTGGTGGGGTCTGTAAACCAGACCGATTCTCCATTGTTGTGTTTGTTGATTAACTTTTACAACACAAAATAACCAAGCGGGATGCAGGAGTACTATTTCAATTTGTTTATGGCCGGTGTAGGCCGTCATTGTAAATAATAATTTGTTCTTAACTGACTTGCCTAGTTAAATAAAGGTTACAATTAAAATATATATTTAAGCTTCACATGATACATCCGGTGTCCAGTGTCAGTTCGTCCCGGCATTGATAGTACTGAGCTTCTGTTGTGCATTCTGGACATTTTGTGTTGCGGAGTACAGCTGGGACAGAGTAGGGCTTTAGCCCCACCCATCCTTATAAGGATTCACGTGATGCCATGTGCTAAACAGAGTGAGAAGTTTAGTAAACAACCAAAGATTTCAAGACTAAAAGTGGTAAAAGTAGTAGGCTACAATAAGAAAAAACTCTAGGTAAAAATACACTTTATCTAATCCTTAGCCTATATCCTAATCTGACTTTGATGCAGGTCATGTTGTTCTTCACATTACCGTCTCTGGTAAACACACATTATATCAAATAAAATCTGATTTGGGTCATGTGAACTAATTTGGGTCATGTGAACTAATTTGGGTCATGTGAACTAATTTGGGTCATGTGAAGGAAATGCTATAACCACTCCCCAGCCACATCTCGCTAAGTGGATGGGTCACTATTGTCTAGACATGTGCACATATTCAGGCCATACAATAGATGACCATAATTGCCCCCGGATACACCTGGCTAACTTGATGGGTCACGTAATCATCTGATGAAGTGGAGTCTTTTGTTTAGACATCTAGCCAGCTATCTGAACAATGAACCTGCAAAATCCCAACTCATACCACAACCAATACAAATATTGTCGTAGCTGTAGTATGAATCTGCAGGTAGCTAAAGCTAACAACTAGGTTCAATGTTAGCTAGCTAACACTAGGCTATAACTAGCAATGCAACTGGATTTCTGAATCTAATAATATTACTATACAGATCATACACGTACTGTAACATTTGCCAGCTGTTACGATTAACTAGGAGTGGTGGGTGGAATCAGGCGCAGAGAGCAGGGTTCAGTAGATTGTAAAATGTATTCTCCGGCGCATCAAAACGGTCACGCCAACACACAGGGCGCATACAATTTACCAGCCCAAACAACAGGACCAAAATAGTCCGGAGAATACATACACGGAAAAAACACCATCCAACAGAGTAACAACAAACAAGCCCGCACAAATACCCAGCGGGCCTAGTGCCCTTAAATAGCCTACAAACAAACTCTAACACAAAACAGGTGTACCCAATTACCCAATAAACAGAAACAAACGGAAAGGGAATCGATGGCAGCTAATAGGCCGGTGAACAGGAAGAGGCACCATCTTCGGCGAGGTTCGTGACACCAGCAAGCTAATGTTTACTAGCTAGTTAACCGTATGTGTTAACTTACAATGAAAATTACTTTCTGACAAAATTTTAAACGTATAATATCTGAAATGTAGCTAGACTCATACCCGTATACACGGATGAACGCGTCATGGCAGACTGGAACCATTTAACTTCATTTTGTTTGTAGCTACATCTTGGTTGGCCAGCGATGTGTCAAGTCACTCCGGTTCATACTGACTGTGGCGTGTGCAGAAATTTGTATTGGTCACATACACATGTTTAGCAGATGTTATTGCGGGTGTCGCGGGTGTTTCTAGCGCCAACAATGCAGTAATATCTAATAAGTAATATCTAACAAATTCACATCAGTACAAACAATGCACACAAAAGTAAAGGAATGGATTTAAGAATATATCAATATTTGGACGAGCAAATGTCGGAGCAGCATAGACTAAAATACAGTAAATACAGTCGTGGCCAAAAGTTTTGAGAATGGCACAAATATTAATTTTAAGTTTGCTGCTTCAGTGTCTTTAGATATTTTTGTCAGATGTTACTATGGAATACTGAAGTACAATTACAAGCATTTCATAAGTGTCAAATGCTTTTATTGACAATTACATGAAGTTGATGCAAAGAGTCAATATTTGCAGTGTTGACCCTTCTTTTTCAAGACCTCTGCAATCCGCCCTGGCATGCTGTTAATTAATTTCTGGGCCACATCCTGACTGATGGCAGCCCATTCTTGCATAATCAATGCTTGGAGTTTGTCAGAATTTGTAGGTTTTTGTTTGTCCACCCGCCTCTTGAGGATTGACCACAAGTTCTCAATGGGATAAAGGTCAGGGGAGTTTCCTAGCCATGGACCCAAAATATCAATGTTTTGTTCCCCGGGCCACTTAGTTATCACTTTTGCCTTATGGCAAGGTGCTCCATCATGTTGGAAACGGTATTGTTCATCACCAAACTGTTCCTGGATGGTTGGGAGAAGTTGCTCTCGGAGGATGTGTTGGTAACATTCTTTATTCACGGCTGTGTTCTTAGACAAAATTGTGAGTGAGCCCACTCCCTTGTCTGAGAAGCAACCCCACACATGAATGAATGGTCTCAGGATGCTTTACTGTTGGCATGACACAGGACTGATGGTAGCGCTCACCTTGTCTTCTCCAGACAAGCTTTTTTCCGGATGCCCCAAACAATCAGAAAGGGGATTAATCAGAGAAAATGACTTTACCCCAGTCCTCAGCAGTCCAATCCCTGTACCTTGTAGAATATCAGTCTGTCCCTGGTGTTTTTCCTGGAGAGAAGTGGCTTCTTTGCTGCCCTTATTGACACCAGGCCATCCTCCAAAAGTCTTCGCCTCACTCTGCGTGCAGATGCACTCACACCTGCCTGCTGCCATTCCTGAGCAAGCTCTGTACCGGTGGTGCCCCGATCCCGCAGCTGAATCAACTTTAGGAGACGGTCCTGGCTCTTGCTGGACTTTCTTGTGTGCCCTGAAGCCTTCTTCACAACAATTGAACCTCTCTCCTTAAAGTTCTTGATGATCCGATAAACTGTTGATTTAGGTGCAATCTTACTGGCAGCAATATCCTTGCCTGTGAAGCCCTTTTTTGTGCAAAGCAATGATGCACGTGTTTCCTTGCAGTTAACCATAGTTCACAGAGGAAGAACAATGATTCCAAGCACCACCCTCCTTTTGAAGCTTCCAGTCTGTTATTCGAACTCAATCTGCATGACAGAGTGATCTCCAGCCTTGTCATCGTCAACACTCCCACCTGTGTTAGCGATAGAATCACTGACATGATGTCAGCTGGTCCTTTTGTGGCCGGGCTGAAATGCAGTGGAAATGTTTTGGTGCGATTCAGTTCATTTGCATGGCAAAGAGGGACTTTGCAATTAATTGCAATTCATCTTATCATTCTTCATAACATTCTGGAGTATATGCAAATTGCCATCATACAAACTGATGCAGCAGACTTTGTGAAAATGAATATTGTGTCATTCTTAAAACTTTTGGCCACGACTGTACATATGAGATGAGTAATGCAAAATATGTAAACATTATTAGTGACTAGTGTTCTATAATTAAAGTGGCCTGTGATATCAAGTCTATGTTAAGTGCCTTGCGAAAGTATTCGGCCCCCCTGAACTTTGCGACCTTTTGCCACATTTCAGGCTTCAAACATAAATATATAAAACTGTATTTTTTGTGAAGAATCAACAACAAGTGGGACACAATCATGAAGTGGAACGACATTTATTGGATATTTCAAACTTTTTTAACAAATCAAAAACTGAAAAATTGGGCGTGCAAAATTATTCAGCCCCTTTACTTTCAGTGCAGCAAACTCTCTCCAGAAGTTCAGTGAGGATCTCTGAATGATCCAATGTTGACCTAAATGACTAATGATGATAAATACAATCCACCTGTGTGTAATCAAGTCTCCGTATAAATGCACCTGCACTGTGATAGTCTCAGAGGTCTGTTAAAAGCGCAGAGAGCATCATGAAGAACAAGGAACACACCAGGCAGGTCCGAGATACTGTTGTGAAGAAGTTTAAAACCGGATTTGGATACAAAAAGATTTCCCAAGCTTTAAATATCCCAAGGAGCACTGTGCAAGCGATAATATTGAAATGGAAGGAGTATCAGACCACTGCAAATCTACTTAAGACCTGGCCGTCCCTCTAAACTTTCAGCTCATACAAGGAGAAGACTGATCAGAGATGCAGCCAAGAGGCCCATGATCACTCTGGATGAACTGCAGAGATCTACAGCTGAGGTGGGAGACTCTGTCCATAGGACAACAATCAGTCGTATATTGCACAAATCTGGCCTTTATGGAAGAGTGGCAAGAAGAAAGCCATTTCTTAAAGATATCCATAAAAAGTGTTGTTTAAAGTTTGCCACAAGCCACCTGGGAGACACACCAAACATGTGGAAGAAGGTGCTCTGGTCAGATGAAACCAAAATTTAACTTTTTGTCAACAATGCAAAACGTTATGTTTGGCGTAAAAGCAACACAGCTGAACACACCATCCCCACTGTCAAACATGGTGGTGGCAGCATCATGGTTTGGGCCTGCTTTTCTTCAGCAGGGACAGGGAAGATGGTTAAAATTGATGGGAAGATGGATGGAGCCAAATACAGGACCATTCTGGAAGAAAATCTGATGGAGTCTGCAAAAGACCTGAGACTGGGACGGAGATTTGTCTTCCAACAAGACAATGATCCAAAACATAAAGCAAAATCTACAATGGAATGGTTCAAAAATAAACATATCCAGGTGTTAGAATGGCCAAGTCAAAGTCCAGACCTGAATCCAATCGAGAATCTGTGGAAAGAACTGAAAACTGCTGTTCACAAATGCTCTCCATCCAACCTCACTGAGCTCGAGCTGTTTTGCAAGGAGGAATGGGAAAAATGTCAGTCTCTCGATGTGCAAAACTGATAGAGACATACCCCAAGCGACTTACAGCTGTAATCGCAGCAAAAGGTGGCGCTACAAAGTATTAACTTAAGGGGGCTGAATAATTTTGCACGCCCAATTTTTCAGTTTTTGTCGTTCCACTTCATGATTGTGTCCCACTTGTTGTTGATTCTTCACAAAAAAATACAGTTTTATATCTTTATGTTTGAAGCCTGAAATGTGGCAAAAGGTCGCAAAGTTCAAGGGGGCCGAATACTTTCGCAAGGCACTGTATATAGGGCAGCAGCCTCTAACGTGCTAGTGATGGCTATTTAACAGTCTGATGGCTGTTTTTCAGTCTCTCAGTCCCATCTTTGATGCACCTGTACTGATCTCACCTTCTGGAAAATATAGGGGTGAACAGGCAGTGGCTCGGGTGGTTGTTGTCCTTGATGATCATTTTGGCCTTCCTGTGACATCGGGTGCTGTAGGTGTATTGGATGGAAGATAGTTTGCCCCCGGTGATGCGTTGGGCAGACTGCACCACCCTCTGGAGAGCCTTGTGGTTGCAGGTGGTGCAGTTGCAGTACCAGGTGGTGATACAGCCCAACAGGATGCTCTCAATTGTGCATCTGTAGAAGTTTGTGAGGGTTTTAGGTGCTAAGCTAAATGTCTTCAACCTCCTGAGTTTTGAAGAGGAGCTGTTGCGCCTTCTTCACCACACTGTCTGTGTGGGTGGAGCATTTCAGTTTGGCCGTGATGTGTACACTGAGGCACTTGAAGCTTTCCACTTTCTCCACTGCGGTCCTGTTGATGTGGTTAGGGGGGTGCTCCATCTGCTGTTTCCTGAAGTCCACGATCAGCCTATTTGTTTTGTTGATGTTGAGTGAGAGGTTATTTTCCTGGCACCACACTCCCAGGGCCCTCACCTCCTCCCTGTAGGCTGTCTTGTCATTGTTGGTAATCAGGCCTACTGCAGTTGTGTTGTCTGCAAACTTGATGATTGAGTTGGAGGTGTGCGTGGCCACAGGGAGTACAGGAGGTGGCTGAGCACGCACCCTTGTGGGGCCCCTGTGTTGTGGATCAGCGAAGTGGGGGTGTTGTTTTCTACCTTCACCACCTGGGGGCAGCCTGTCAGGAAGTCCAGGACCCAGTTGCACAGGGCGGGGTTCAGACCCAGGGCCCTGAGCTTAATGATGAGCTTGGAGTGTACTATGGTGTTGAATGCTGAGCTATAGTCAATGACCAGCATTCTTACATAGGTATTCCTCTTGTCCAGATCGGATACGGCAGTATGCAATGCGATGGCGATTGCATTGTCTGTGGATCTATTGGGTGGCGGTAAGCAAATTGAAGTGGGTCTAGGGTGTCATGTAAGGTAGAGGTGATATGATCCTTGACTAGTTTCTCAAAGCACTTCATGATGATAGAAGTGAGTGCTATTGGGCAATAGTCATTTAGTTCAGTTACCTTTCTTCTTCTTCTTCTTGGGTACAGGAACAATGGCGGACATCTTGAAGCATGAGGGGATAGCAGACTGCAATAGGGAGAGATTGAATATGTCTATAAACACTCCATCCAGCTAGTCTGCGCATGCTCTGAGAACTCCACTGGGGATGCCTCTGTGCCGGAAGCCCTGCTAGGGTTAACACGCTTAAATGTCTTACTCACGTCAGCCACGGAGATGGAGAGCCCACAGTCCTTGGTAGCTGGCCGCGTCGGTGGCACAGTGTTATCCTCAAAGCGGGGCGAAGAAGGTGTTTAGCTTATCCGGAAGCAAGACCTAGGTGTCCGCGACCTGGCTGGTTTTCCCTTTATCTGTAGACCCTGCCACATATGTCTCGTGTCTGAGCCGTTGAATTGCGACTCCACTATGTCTCTGTACTGATGCTTTGCCTGTTTGATTGCCTTGTGGAGGGAACAACTACACTGTTTGTATTCAGCCATATTCCCAGTCACCTTGCCATGGTTAAATGTGGTGATTCGCGCTTTCAGTTTTGCGCAAATGCTGCCATCTATCTACGGTTTCCGGTTTTGGTAGGTTTTAATAGTCACAGTGGGTACAACATCTCCTATACATGTCCTGATAAACTTAGTCACAGTATCCATGTATTCGTCAATATTATTCTGAGGCTACCCGGAACATATCCCAGTCCACATGATCAAAACAATCTTGAAGCATGGATTCCGATTGGTCAGACCAGCGTTGAATAGTCTGTAGCACGGGTACTTCCTGTTTTAGTTTTTGCCTATATGAAGGGAGGAGCAAAATAGAGTCGTGATCAGATTTCCTGAAGGGAGGGTGGGGGAGGGCCTTGTAGGCATTTTGAAAAGTTGAGGATCAGTGGTCCAATGTTTTCTCAGAGCGAGTGCTACAGTCAATGTGTTGGTAGAACTTCGGTAGCGTTATCCTCAGATTAGCTTTGTTAAAATCCCCGGCTACAATAAATACGGTCTCAGGATATGTGATTTCCAGTTTGCATAAAGTCCAGTGTAGTTCTTTGAGGGCCGTTGTGGTATCGGCTTGAGGGTGAATATACACGGCTGTGACTATAATCAAAGACATTTCTCTTGGGAGGTATTACGATTGGCATTTGATTGTGAGGTATTCTAGAATGGGTGAACAAAAGGACTTAACCTCTCTGATCTCCCAAACCCGGATCCGGTATCGTGACTACAGCCTCAAGCTCATTACCATAACGCAACGTTAACTATTCATGAAAATCGCAAATGAAATGAAATAAATATGCCATCTCGCAAGCTTAGCCTTTTGTAAACAACACTGTCATCTCAGATTTTCAAAATATGCTTCTCAACCATAGGAAAACAATAATTTGTGTAAAAGTAGCTAGCTAGCAAAGCATTTAGCGTTAGCATTAGCGTTAGCATCCAGCACGCAACATTTCAACAAAAACATAAAAGCCTTCAAATAAAATAATTTACCTTTGAAGAACTTCTGATGTTTTCAATGAGGATACTCTCAGTTAGATAGCAGATGCTCAGTTTTTCCAAAAAGATTCTTTGTGTATTAGAAATAGCTCCGTTTTATACATCACATTTGGCTACCAAAAAAAAATACGAAAATTCAGTCCTCAAAACGCGAACTTTTTTCCAAATTAACTCCATAATATCGACTGAAAACATGGCAAACGTTGTTTAGAATCAATCATCAAGGTGTTTTTCACATATCTCTTCATTGATACATCGTTCTTGGACACATGGTTTCTCCCCTGAATCAAATGGTAAAGTACAAGCAGCTGGCAATTGCGCACCGAATTCCACGCAGGACACCAGGCGGACACTTGGAAAATGTAGTCTCTTATGGTCAATCTTCCAATGATATGCCTACAAATACGTCACAATGCTGCTAAGACCTTGGGCGAACGACAGAAAGTGTAGGCTCATTCCTTGCGCAATCACAGCCATATAAGGAGACAATGGAAAACAGAGCTTCAGAAATTCTGCTAATTCCTGGTTGATGCATCATCTTGGTTTCGCCTGTAGAATGAGTTCTGGGGCACTTACAGACAAAATCTTTGCAGATTCTGAAACTTCAGAGTGTTTTCTTTCCAAAACTGTCAAGAATATGCATAGTCGAGCATCTTTTCGTGACAAAATATCGCGCTTAAAACGGGAACGTTTTTTATCCAAAAATGAAATAGCGCCCCTAGAGATCTAACAGGTTAAGTTTCAATATGTTATCACAATCTCACCATGAGTAGTTAATCATGAAACATATACCCCCACCCTTCTTCTTCCCGGAGAGATCTTTATTCCTGTCTCCGCAATGAACTGAGAACCCAACTGGCTGTACGGACTCAGTATATCCCGAGAGAGCCATGTTTCCATGAAACAGACTATGTTACAATCTCTTATTTCTTTCTGGAAGGAGAACCTCGCCCTGAGCTTGTCAACTTTAATATCCAGAGACTGAACATTAGTGAGTAATATACTCAGAAACGATGTGTGGTGTGTGGGCCTCCTGAGTCGGACTAGGAGTCCACTCCGAATTCCTCTTGGATCAGCCTCTGGAATCAGTTCAATTGCCCTGGGGAACAAAGGATCCAATTAGGGAAAGTCGTATTCCTGATCGTAATGCTGGTAATGCTGGTGAGTTACCGCCGCTCTGATATCCAAAAGTTATTTCCCGGTTGTATGTGATAACATCAAAACATTTCTGGGCTAGTAATGCAAGACATTTTTTTTTAATACTGCAGTGGCTTAGGAGCTAGAAGCATGGCTGCCCTAACTGTCGGTACCATCTCAACACCATCTTAACTGAGTCACACGTGACAAATCACTTGCGGTACGGTTTTGGAAAAATAAAACATTAATTGCAGTGCCTTAAGAAAGTATTCATACACGTTGACTTATTCCACATTTTGTTGTGTTACAGCCTGAATTCAAAATGGCTTAAATTCATCTACACAAAACTCCATAATGACAAAGTGAAAACATGTATTTCAACATTTTTGCTAATTGTTTGAAAATTAAATACAGAAAATATCTAATTTACATACAGTACCAGTCAAACTTTTGGACACACCTACTCATTCAAGGTTTTTTTTTTTTTTTTACTATTTTCTACATTGTAGAATAATACTGTAGACATCAAAACTATGAAATAACACATATGGAATCATGCAGTAACCAAAACAGTGTGAAACAAATTATATTTAATCTTTTAGATTCTTCAAAGTAGCCACCCTTTGCCTTGATGACAGCTTTGAACACTCTTGGCAGACCCTTTGCTAGAGACTCGAAATTGAGCTCAGGTTCATCCTGTTTCCATTGATCATCTTTGACATGTTTCTACGACTTGATTGGAGTCTCTACCTGTGGTAAATTCAATTGATTGGAAATTATTTGTAAAGGCACACACCTGTCTATATAAGTTCCCACAGTTGACAGCGCATGTCAGAGCAAAAAACAAAGCCATGAGGTTGAAGGAATCATCCGTAGAGGTCCGAGACAGGATTGTGTCGAGGCACAGATCTGGGGAAGAGTACCAAAAAATGTCTGCAGTATTGAAGGTTCCCAAGAACACAGTGGCCTCTATCATTCTTAAATGGAATACATTTGAAACCACCAAAACTCTTCCTAGAGCTGGCCGCCGAGCCGAACTGAGCAATCAGAGAAGAAGTGCCTTGGTCAGAGAGGTGACCAAGAACCTGATCGTCACTCCGACAGAGCTCCAGAGTTCCTCTGTGGAGATGGGCGAACCTTCCAGAAGGACAACCATCTCTGCATCACTTCACCAATCAGGCCTTTATGGTAGAGTGGCCAGACAGAAGCCACTCCTCAGTAAATGGCACATGACAGCCCACTTGGAGTTTGCCAACAGGCACCTAGAGAACTTTCAGACCATGAGAAACAAGATTAAACTTTTTGGCCTGAATTCCAAGCGTCATGGCTGGAGGAAACCTGGCACCTTCCCTACGGTGAAGGATGGTGGTGGCAGCATGCTGTGGGGATGTTTTTCAGTGGCAGGGGCTGGGAGACTAGTCAGGATCGATATAAAAATGAACGGAGCAAAGTACAGAGAGATCCTTGATGAAAACCTGCTCCAGAGTGCTCGGGACCTCAGACTGGGGCAAAGGTTCACCTTTTCAACAGGACAGCGACCCTAAACACATAGCCAAGACAACGCAGGAGTGGTTTCGGGACTCTGAATGTCCTTGAGTGGTCCAGCCAGAGCTTGGACTTTAACCCATCCCAACATCTCTGGAGAGACCTGAAAATAGCTGTGCAGCAACACACATCCAACCTGACAGAACTTAAGAGGAGAAACTCCACAAATGCAGATGTGCCAAGCTTGTAGCGTCATACCCAAGTAGACTCAAGGCTGTACATCGCTGCCAATGGTGCTTCAACAATGTACTGAGTAAGGGTCTGAATACTTATGTAAATGTGGTATTTCCATTTTATTTATTTATTTTTGCAAACATTTCTGAAAACCTGTTTTTGCTTTGTCATTGTGGAGTATTGTGTGTAGATTGATGAGGGGAAAAAATGATTTCATCCATTTTAGAATAATGCTGTAACTTAACAAAATGTGGAAAATGTCAAGGAGTCTGAATACTTTCTGAATGCACTGTATAGGGTCCAACAGCTGACTGTGAATGTCAGAGCAGAAACTATACCTTGAAGTCTAAGGAACTGTCAGTAGATATCTGAGATATAATTGTGATGAGGCATATTTCTGGGGAAGGGTATAAAACAATTTCTAAAGTGTTGAAACTTTCATAATTGGGAAATGGAGAGAAAAAATATGGAACTACCCTGCCTAGAGCTGGCCGTTCGGACAAGAAGTACCTTGGTCAGGGAGGTGACCAAGAACACAATGAACACTCTGACAGAACTCCAGAGGTCCTTGGCTGAGATGGGAAAACCTGCCAGAAGGACAACAGCACTTCAGAAATCTGGGCTTTATGGGAGAGTGTCCAGACGGAAGCCACTCCTGAGAAAAATGCACATGACAGCACACCTGGAGTTTGCAAAAAAGGCACGTGAGACTGAGATCTTAAGGCAAAATATTCTGTGGTCTGATGAAACACTCTTTGGCCTGAATGCAAAGTCTGGAGAAAACCACGCACTGCTTATCACCCGTCTAACACCATCCCTACCGTGGTGGCAACATAATGCAATGGGATGCTTTTCAGCGGTAGGGAGACTTCTAAGACTCGAGCCAAATACAGGCAAATCCTTGATGATAACCTGCTTCAGAGGGCAAACAAACTTAGACTGGGGGGCGAAGATTTACGTTCCAACAGATCAATGACCCCAAGCACACAGCCAAAGCAACGCTGGGATGACTTCAGAAGAAGAATGTGAAAGTCCGTGAGTGGCCCAGCCGGAGCCCAGACTTGAATCCGCCGCCAAAGGAGCTTCTACAAAGTATTGACCTGGGTGGAAATACTTACAGTTGAAGTCGGAGGGTTACATACACTTAGGTTGGAGTCATTAAAACTAGTTTTTCAACCACTCCACAAATGTCTTGTTAACAAAGTATATTTTTGGCAAGTCGGTTAGGACATCTACTTTGTGCATGACACAAGTCATTTTTCCAACAATTGTTTACAGACAGATTATTTCACTAATAATTCACTGTATCACAATTCCAGTGGGTCAGAAGTTTACATACACTAAGTTGACTGTGCCTTTAAACAGCTTGGAAAATTCCAGAAAATGATGCCATGGCTTTAGAAGCTTCTGACATCATTTGAGTCAATTGGAGGTGTACCTGTGGATGTATTTCAAGGCCTACCTTCAAGGCCTACCTTCAAACTCAGTGCCTCTTTGCTTGACAACATGGGTAAATAAAAAAACATCAGCCAAGACCTCAGAAAGAAATTGTAGACCTCCACAAGTCTGGTTCATACTTGGGAGCAATTTCCAAATGCCTGAAGGTACCACATTCATCTGTACAAACAATAGGTGTATAAACACCATGGGACCACGCAGCCATCATACCGCTCAGGAAGCAAACGCATTATGTCTCCTAGAGATGAACTAACTTTGTTGCGAAAGGTGCAAATCAGTCTCAGAACAACAGCAAAGGACCTTGTGAAGATGCTGGAGGAAACAGGTACAAAAGGATCTATATCCACAGCAAACGAGTCCTATATCGACTTAACCTATATCAACAAAGATCATACTTTTTGGAGAAATGTCATCTGGCCTGATGAAACAAAAATAGAACTGTTTGGCCATGATAACCATTGTTATGTTTGGAGGAAAAAGGTGCAGGCTTGCAAGCTGAAGAACACCATCCCAACCATGAAGCACGGGGGTGGCAGCATCATGTTGTGTGGGTGCTTTGCTGCAGGAGGGACTGGGGCACTTCACAAAATAGATGGTGTCATGAGGTAGGAAAATGTGGATATATTGAAGCAATTGAGTGTATGTGAACTTCTAACCCACTGGGAATGTGATGAATGAAATAAAAGCTGAAATAAATAATTTTCTCTATTATTCTGACATTTCACATTCTTAAAATAAAGTGGTGATCCTAACTGACCTAAGACAGGGAATTTTTATTATATTTCTGTATTTTATTTTCAATACATTTGCAAACAATTCTAAAAACATGTTTTGACTTTCATTCTGGGGTATTGTGTGTAGATGGGTGAGTGGAAAAAAAAGATGTTTCATCAATTTTGAATTCGGGCTGTAACAACAAAATGTGGAAAAAGTCAAGGGGTATGAATTTGTTCTGAAGGCACTGAATGTGTGCGATTGCCACTAATCTTCTGTGAAGTGTGTGTACCCCCCCTACTGGCTGAAGGGGAATACAGTTCAAAGGCCTACAGCAGGTGTTGGCAACAGGACAGGGTCCAAAAAGACTGTAAAATCACCAGAAAGTCACCCAAACATTTGTTGAAGTAAGAATCCTGTACGATTCTATTGGACTAGAAAAGTAATCCGATTGGATCCTTTAGGATTTTGTCACCCAAATCAGAATCCTATTATACTAATAATGCCTTTTGATTAGGGATTACTATAATACAATAACATTATTATTATATTTTTTGCATACAATATAGCTCAGTATTTGTATTATTTGTTTTATACAGTCTTTTTTGCTCATCATTATCAAGGGAACCAATCGTTTTGTAGGTGACTGTAGATATATATTAATGACCATCTACTCTCTCTCACACACACACTTTCCCCCTCTCTCTCTCTCCACCAGACATTCTTCAGGGGCAACACCACTTTATATCAGAGAATGAAGCTCTACATCGAGGACATGTGGAATAAGTGTGACATCACAGCCATCTCACTCTTTGCACTGGGAATGTGCTGCAGGTGTGTGCATTTACAGTAGCTACAAGAAGATACTGAGTATACGAAACATTAAGAACATGAAGCTCTTTCCATGACAGACTGATCAGGTGAATGAATCCAGGTGAACGCTATGATCCCTTATTGATGTCACTTGTTAAATCCACTTCAATCAGTATAGATGAAGGGGAAGAGGACAGGTTAAAGAAGTATTTTTAAGTCTTGAAACACTTGAGACATGATTGTGTATCATTCAGATGGTGAATGGGCAAGACACAAAATGCAAGTGCCTTTGAACGGGGTATGGTGTTAGGTGCCAGGCGCACTTGTTTGTGTCAAGAACTGCAACGCTACTGGGTTGTGTATCAAGAATGATTCACCACCCAAAGGACATCCAGCCAACTTGACACAACTGTGGGAAGCATTGGAGTCAATATGGGTCAGCAACCCTGTGGTATGCTTTCGACACGTAGAGTCCATACCCCTACGAATTGAAGCTGTTCTGGGAGCAAAGTGGGGGAGAGGTGCAACTCAATATTAGCAAGGTGTTCTCAGTGTAATGTGTTTATGTTTCTGTGTTTCGATGTAAACAAGGCTTTTTATTTACATGATTATTTTAAATGTATGTAGTTCTGTCCTTGAGCTGTTCTTGTCTATTAATGTCATGTAATTTGTCATATTTTATGTTTTGTATATGGACCACAGGAAGAGTAGCAGCTGCATCAGCAACAGCTAATGTGTATCCTAATAAATAAATAAATAAATGGATAAATATATATATTGTGTGTGTGTGTCTGTGACTATAACCAGGTGTTTGTTGTGTGTTCTAGAATGTTCCCGTGGTCCTATGAGTTTGGCCGTGCTGTGTTGGCTGTGGACTACATGGTGTTTACCCTCCGTCTCATCCACATCTTTGCCATCCACAAACAGCTGGGACCCAAGATAATCATTGTTGAAAAAATGGTGAGTGCTTTCTAAAAAGAAAGAGAAAACCCTGTGCACTGCAGTGTCTAAATAGTAGACTTAGACATTGCGTCGTTGTATCTGTCTCATTATGAGGACATGGGAGCATGGACAGTGCCATTGTGGCCATCTCCATTTTAAAGTAGTCCATTTTATTCTACTACTTCCATGAGTTGGCAGACAAACTGAAAGATTACCAAAGATGGTGGATAAATAAAGATGAATGACTCCACGACTTCACCATTTCATTTTTTATTTCAAGGTTCCTGTCTATGTAAGTGGGCGTTCCCTCTCTTGTGTGAGAATGCTTTCCTACATGAGCGCACATTTCCTCTATAATCGCTGGGATGCTCACATAAGAGAGGAAACAGCTGGATTTGGTCTACATATTGGCCCCACCCGCCCTGCTCCAACATATCACTGGCACATTTTTTTGGCAGTGAGATGTCTCTTTTCTCTACTGTCTCTGGGGCACACCCTCCGTGGGCAGTAAGTAGACCAAAGCAGCCCCGCCTCAATCAGAAAAATTAAGGGAGTGGGATGCCTCGCTTCATCTACTGTCTCTGAAGGTGCATAATGCCACCTAGAGTGTATTGTTATAACAGGTATGAAGCCAATGTTTGTGATGTATTGCCACCTGCAGTTATGGAATGTTTGCTCACAATTATAATTGGCTGATCCCTCCTGATGACCCGCATTGTGATCCTTCTTTGGCCCATAGGAAGTTCCACCCAGTTGACTACTTAAAGATTGTGGAAGTTCATAATGGCGCTGGCCATGCTAAAATGGGCTTTTGGGCACTAGAGTCCTCTATCTGTCTCTATGGTCTAGCTCCAAGTGCTGGTTTTGGCAGTAACGACTAGTATCAAAACTGAACACTAGATGGTGATGCCATTTTCCCCAATGAATATCTGTTCCCCTCCTGATTGGCAGATGAAAGACATCTTCTTCTTCCTGTTCTTCCTGGCGGTGTGGCTCCTGGCCTACGGTGTAGCCAATCAGGCGCTGCTCTACTCCTACGACCCCCGTCCCGGTTGGATCTTTCGCAGAGTGTTCTACAGGCCATACCTACACATATTTGGACAGATCCCCATACACGAAATGGATGGTGCGTTGATGTTTGTGTATGAATGTGGTTTGCATGTGTATGTAACATAGTATAATCTCACCTAGATATTTTAAAATTAATGCACTAAATTCTAATCGCTCTGGAATAGAGAGTCTGCTAAATAAAAACAAATATATATATATATATATATATATATATTACTCTCTCTCTCTTTCTCTCTCTCTTTCTCTCTCTCTTTCTCTATTCTTTCACTCCTCTCTCTCTGCATCCCCCCTTACATCAACACCTACCCAATCTACCCTCTTTGCCCTACCATTTTAAATATTTATTTTCACACCCCTCCTTCTGCTTCTTCCCATCCTTTCAAACTCTCCCCCTCTCACTGCCTCCTGCCCTTGTCTTCCTGTCTCTCTGTCGGTAGCTGATAAACTGGATGAGGGGATAGAGTGCACCAATAACGCCACTCTGGTCGAGGCGGGGGCAGAGCCCTGCATGAGTACCGACCACAATTGGCTGGTGGTCATCTTATTGGTCATCTTCCTGCTGGTCACCAACATCCTCCTGGTCAACCTGCTCATCGCCATGTTCAGGTAATGGACCCTCTGTCTGTCCCTCTTTTACTTTCTCTCCCTCTTCCACTCTCTGTCTACCTTTCACTCTCTCTAGCTCTTCACATTGACGAGTGTTGAGGAAGTTATCAAGAGATAACTTAGAGATGTATTAATTCTCGAGACATTACTGTAATATTACTCAAACGTAGCCCTACCTCCAAATCACGTTTGTTGCCATGCTTCCCTTGGAGATCTGCAGAATGTTGTATAGCCAAAACAGTTTGAATCGTCCTTTTTATTAGAGGGCTCCCGAGTGGCGCATTGGTCTAAGGCAATGCATCTCAGTGCTAGAGGCGTCACTACAGACACCCTGGTTTGAATCCAGGCTGTATCACAACCAGCCATGATTGGGAGTCCCATAGGGCATTGTACAATTGGCCCAGCAACATTTCGTCCCGATACCTCTACTGCAACTCTCTTCAATGAGAATAAGCTCTCTGTCCTTCTTTCCCATCTAGCGCCCCCCTCCATATCCCTGTTTCACTCTCCTTGTGTTCCCCTCGACAGATCGTCACTCATTCAATAGGCCCCTCTAATCCGTGGGTTGAATTTCTCTTATTTTATCTAGTTCCTCAGGGTGTCTTGGAATAGTGTTGTTGGATTTAATTTAATCAACTTTTTTTATTAGAGTGTTGTCCCAATGGCATGTTTTTCTGGCTCAGCTTTATCTGTGTGTCATTGGGGCTCAAAATGTCATGAACTAAAAAATATAATAAAACCAATCTTTTTTTATATGAGCGAGAGTCACCTATTTCCTGATATTCAACCTTTTTACTGTCTCCCTCTCTCTGCCTTTCCTCCAGTCACACGTTCTCCAAAGTGCAGGAGCACAGCGACAACTACTGGAAGTTCCAGCGCTACAATCTGATCGTGGAGTATCACTCCAGACCCTGCCTGGCACCACCCTTCATCCTCATCTCCCACCTCCACCTCTTCATCAAGAGACACATCCGCAAGATCCCCTCCACGAAGATCAAACACTTTGGTGAGAGAGGGAGGAAGATAGAGGGAGGGAATGGGAGGGAGAGCGTGAGGAGGGAAGAAAGGGAGGGAGAGGGAGGAAAACAGTGCCGGCGCCAGAACGAATCAGTTGGAAAGGCATTTGATTTCTATAGTGTGGCACATTTTTTCATGGGACCTCCTATGTATGTATAAAAAAAAAGGCATGTAATTTAACTGTAAAAAGGTATTACCTTTTAATGTGCCATCAACACAACCAGTTATGTTTTCATTTGGTTGTCAAACAAATCACTTCAAAAAGTAGGATATCTTTGCACATTAGTCCCAAAATTATTCCAGCATCTTAACAGTACACTGTGCACCCACCAACTTTCCTTCAATTCGCAACTGGCTGGAACTATCTCCCCGGAGAATGCATCAGAGTGAGCGCCCCTCAGTCTTACTATATACAGGTCATACATCTGATGCTGTCTTGCCAAAAAGAGTATGACATGTCATACTATTTTTGGCCAGACAACATCAGATACATGGACTACACTTACTGTAGGAGGGGGGGGGGGGGGGGGGGGGGGGGGGGCGCTGTTTCACTCTCTCAGATGCTTTATCTGAGATTGATGCATCTTTCTGTCTGCGCCCATCTCAGTCAAATAAATGATCATAACGCCGGCCCGGTAGGAAGACCAGTGATCAGATAATTCACTTCAAGTATTGAACTTCAAGTATTTTAGAAGTCCACTTCCATTTTTTCCATATTTTTTTTCTCATTTTCTCTTCTTCCCAATTTCTTTGTTCTTCTCCTCCTCCTCTATCCCTCATTCAGTTCTGGAGATCCATGGTAGGGAGGCCAGTAGACTGAACACGTGGGAGGCCATCCAGAAGGAGAATATACTCTTTGCCCAGAACAAACGAGAGAGAGAGAAAGACTCAGAGAGACTCAAACGCACCTCCGTCAAGTGAGACATCTCACCTAGACTAAATGCCAGATTCATTTAACAGCTTCAGTTAACAGCTCGGCTTCTATCTGGCCTATGAATAGAATGGTTGAGATGCTGTAGCTGATGGATCCTCCTGTGTTAGGAATCGGGTCAATAACATTTTAAATTCATGAATCGGAACTTCAATTCACTTCCTGAATGGACTGAGAAGTGAATTGACCCCTAACCTTTGTTGTGGTCCTGTGTTGTGGTCATGTTTGAAGGGTGGACAATGTATTAAAGCAGATGGCAGAGATTCGGGACCACGACCGCAGGCTGAGAATGTTGGAAACCGAGGTTAGTGTCACCCTGCTTTATCTGCCCAGTGGCAACCAGACACACGTGCCAGAAGTTTCAGTGCTCCTTAATGGGCGGGATGGTTTAGTGGGTGTGTATGTGTCTGTGCACGCACGTGTGTTGGTTAGTGTGTAATCGTAAGTATGTGTGTGTCTTCATTTGGACTGCAGCTGTTGCATCTGCCTGCTCAGCACTGAACAGACCACATCCGTCATGGTTCTCTCTCTCTCTTTCTCTCTCCGTCCCTCTCACATTCCCAGTTGGAGTACTGTTCTAGTGCCCTCTCCTGGATGACGGAGGCTCTCTCTCAGAGTAACTTGGTAAAGACCACACGTCCTCCGCCCGCTCTCAGAGGTAAGGTTGCATACAGTTTACCTTATGATATAGGTTACATGTATGATCTATTTCTATGGAAGGTTGCCTCCTACCTCTCCAGTTACGGAATATAACATGTCAATTATTAGAATGTATTGATCCCCAGTACATTTTATTACTTGGACTTACAGTTGAAGTCGGAAGTTTACATTCACCTTAGCCAAACACATTTAAACTCAGTTTTTCACAATTCCTGACATTTAATCCGAGTACAAATTCCCTGTCTTAGGCCAGTTAGGATCACCACTTTATTTTAAGAATGTGAAATGTCAGAATAATAGTAGAGAGAATGTTTTATTTCAATCATCACATTCCCAGTGTGTCAGAAGTTTACATACACTCAATTAGTATTTGGTCGCATTGCCTTTAAATTGTTTAACTTGGGTCAAACGTTTCGGGTAGCCTTCCACAAGCTTCCCACAATAAGTTGGGTGAATTTTTGCCCATTCCTCTTGACAGAACTGGTGTAACTGAGTCAGGTTTGTAGGCCTTGCTTGCACACGCTTTTTCAGTTCTGTCCACAAATTCTCTATGGGATTGAGGTCAGGGCTTTGTGATGGCCACTCCAATACCTTGACGTTGTTGTCTTTAGGCCATTTTGCCACAACTTTGGAAGTATGCTTGGGGTCATTGTCCATTTGGAAGACCCATTTGCGACCAAGCTTTATCTTCCTGACTGATGTCTTGAGATTTTGCTTCAATATATCCACATAATTTCCCTACCTCATGACGCCATCTATTTTGTGAAGTGCACCAGTCCCTCCTGCAGCAAAGCACCCCCACAACATGATGCTGCCACCCCCGTGCTTCACAGTTGGGATGGTGTTCTTCGGCTTGCAAACCTCCCCCTTTTTCCTCCAAACATAACGATGGTCATTATGGCCAAACAGTTCTATTTTTGTTTCATCAGACAGAGGATATTTCTCCAAAAAGGGCGATCTTTGTGCAGTTGCAAACCGTAGTCTGGCTTTTTTATGGCGGTTGTGGAGCAGTGGCTTCTTCCTTGGTGAGTGATCCTTTCAGGTTATGTCGATATAGGACTTGTTTAACTGTGGATATAGATACTTTTGTACCCGTTTCCTCCAGCATCTTGACAAGGTCCTTTGCTGTTGTTCTGGGATTGATTTGCACTTTTCGCACCAAAATACTTTCTTCTCTAGGAGATAGAATGTGTCTCCTTCCTGAGCGTTTTGACGGCTGCGTGGTTCCATGGTGTTTATACTTGCGTACTATTGTTTGTACAGATGAACGTGGTACCGTCAGGTGTTTGGTAATTGCTCCCAAGGATGAACCAGACTTGTGGAGGTCTACAATTTTTTTCTGAGGTCTTGGCTGATTTCTTTTGATTTTCCAATGATGTCGAGTAAAGAGGCATTGAGTTTGAAGGTAGGCCTTGAAATACATCCACAGGTACACCTCCAATTGACTCAAATGATGTCAATTAGCTTATCAGAAGCTTCTAAAGCCATTACATCATTTTCTGGAATTTTCCAAGTTGTTTAAAGGCACAGTCAACTTAGTGTATGTAAACTTTTGACCCACTGGAATTGTGATACAGTGAATTATAAGTGAAATAATCTGTTGGAAACAATTGTTGGAAAAATTACAAAGTAGATGTCCTAACCGACTTGCCAAAACTATAGTTTGTTAACAAGAAATTTGTAGAGTGGTTGAAAAACAAGTGTTATTGACTCCAACCTAAGTGTATGTAAACTCTGACTTCAACTGTATGTAATAATTGCAGTTTCTGTTATGTTTTTACTTTCAGATCTGACCTCTCTCTCTCCAACTAGCTGACAAATGTCTGATGGAGAATAGTGAAATCTGGACGCGCACACACGACCTCTTAGTTGTCCCTCAAAGTCGATGATGACAAATGTTCCTCTTGTGGATTGGGGATATCACTTTAAACACACACACACACACACACACACACACTCAAACCTAGAATCACTGTCACTCAGGGCCAGTGGTGTGAAGTACTTAAGTAAAAATACTTTAAAGTACTAAGTGGTTTTTGGGGGTATCTGTACTTTACTTTACTATTTATATTTTTGGCAACTTTTACTCTTACTTCACTGCATTCCTAAAGAAAATGATATTATTTTTACTCAATACATTTCCCTGACACCCAAACGTACTCGTTACATGTTGAGTGCTTAGCAGGACAAGAAAATTGTCAAATTCACACACTTATCAAGAGAACATCCCTTGTCATCCCTACTGCCTCTATTCTGACGGACTCACCAAACACATGCTTTGTTTGTAAATTATGTCTGAGAGTGGGAGCGTAAAATAAACAGGACAATAATGCCGTTTGGGGTGCTTAATATAAGGAATTTGAAATGATTTATACTTTTACTTTTATAGTATATTTTAGCAATTACATTTACTTTTGATACTTAAGTATATTTCAAACCAAATACTTTTAGACTTTTACTCAAGTAGTATTTTACTGGGGGACTTTCACTTTTACTTGAATCATTTTGTGTTAAGGTATCTTTACTTTCACTCAAGTATGTCAATTGGGTACTTTTTCCACCACTGCTCAGGGCCAAGGAATGTCAAGCAATGTCAAACACGGACTCGATGCTCTTTCATCCATCCTTTCAATGTCGTTTTTTAGCGTTGATCATTTGAACTACTGTCATTTAATATGTGGACCATTGTTGCTCTTCTATGTTATACTTTGTTGTTCCTATGTTCTATAAATCTTGTTCCTGTGGGTTATAGAATGTGAGGAGAACAGGACAATCTGTTCTTCATGTAATATGTATAGACATTTTTAAAAGGTGTATTCAACCTGACACAATCACAAAAATGTTGGTTTGCAGTCAATGACCAAAAGCGCCCTCTTTGGGCGCATGGTATTAATATTTTTCATAATTTCATAATTAATAAAGATTAAAACATACAACAAAAATATGGTGTTTTTATGTCAAGGTATTGTTATATTTCAGTCTTCTGTGATGTATATAAAGTGCAATATTGGAATGCTAACTCAACATTCTATACATTTCAAGTCTATATGTGACATGGTACAGGTGTCTTATTTTTTTTAAGCATCGTGTAATTGTCTCTGGCCCCTCCCAGTTAGCTGGAGTGATGAGCTCTACAGCAGTCTCACAACTCAATCACTGGTTGAAAACTGTTTTTTGTAGATAATTGGCCCTCTTTCTGGGACTCACCCACAAACAGGACAAGCCTGGCCTGCTGAGGAGTGACGGACTCCATCCTAGCTGGAGGGGTGCTCTCATCTAATCTACAAACATAGACAGGGCTCTAACTGCCTTAGCTCCACAATGAGATAGGGTGCAGATCAGGCTGTTAGCCAGCCTGCCAGCTTAGTGGTCAATGTAGGAGAAAATTCATGACTATGGGTGATTTTCCAGTATCTAGACTGTTCTCCCAGAAGTTGTGAGCAGAATCAACAGTCAACAACAGAGTTAATTCAGAATAAAGACTGAGGCCAGGTGAATGAACAGAGCTGGATCAACATGGAGTTAATCACTAGACATGTAAAAACAGAACGTAAGCAGAAAATGTATGCCTGTGCTGTTATAGGCCTGAGGGAAGTTATTGCCTGGTCCTGTGACTAGCTTTAATGCATGTGATTGTATTGTATATGTATGTCTGTGCCATTACAGGCTTGGGGAGAGCCATTGTGTAGTCCTATGCGTATCATTGGACAGACACCTGCATTATTATTGTTTTTGTATCATTGCTATGGATACGCCACCAATATAATCTGTAAACAAGCAAGAATTGAGACAGAAAGATAATGGTGGCAAGAGGTGAAGGGGTGTTAATCATCAACATAGAGAGGAATGACCATGTGTGTTATCTGAAAGTGGGAATCTAAAATGCCTATTCCATGGAATTGCTCGGCTTTGTTACTTTTTGTAATAAAGTCTATTTGAATTCACAAGCTCCAGTATCGGAGAAATATTTGATTCAATATTTCCAAGACATCTGTCACTAGCACAGTCAGTGTAGTTAGCTCAGCTATCCCCATTGAGACCATGTCTGTGCCTCGATCTAGGTTGGGCAGTGTTCACTTTAGCAATCTCACTGGAAAAAAATACCTCCTCCATTCCTGTCATTATTGAAAGAGATTGTGATACCTCACATCTCAAAATAGGGCTACTTAATGTTAGATCCTTCACTTCCAAAGCAGTTATAGTCAATTAACTAATCACTGATCATAATCTTGATGTGATTGGCCTGACTGAAACATGGCTTAAGCCTGATGAATTTACTGTGTTAAATTAGGCCTCACCTCCTGGTTACACTAGTGACCATATCCCCTGCGCATCCCGCAAAGGCGGGGGTCTTGCTAACATTTACGATAGCAAATTTCAATTTACAAAAAAAGAAACAACTGCCTTTTCGTCTTTTGAGGTTCTAGTCATGAAATCTATGCAGCCTACTCAATCACTTTTTATAGCTACTGTTTACAGGCCTCCTGGGCCATATACAGCGTTCCTCACTGATTTCCCTTAATTCCTATCGGACCTTGTAGTCATAGCAGATAATATTCTAATTTTGGTGATTTTAATATTCACATGGAAAAGTCCACAGACCCACTCAAAAATACTTTTGGAGCCATCATCGACTCAGTGGGTTTTGTCAAACATGTATGCAGACCTACTCACTGCCACAGTCATAGTCTGGACCTAGTTTTGTTCTGTGGAATAAATGTTGTGGATCTTAATGTTTTTCCTCATAATCCTGGACTATCAGACCACCATTTTTTTACGTTTGCAATCACAACAAATAATTTGCTCAGACCCCAACCAAGGATCATCAAAAGTTGTGCTATACATTCTCGGACAACTCAAAGGTTCCTTGATGCCCTTCCAGACTCCCTCCACCTACCCAATGACGTCAGAATACAAAAATCAGTTAACCACCTAACCGAGGAACTCAATTTAACCTTGAGCAATACCCTAGATGCAGTCGCACCCCTAAAAACAAAAAACATTTGTCATAAGAAACTAGCTCTCTGGTATATAGAAAATACCCGGGCTCTGAAGCAAGCTTCCAGAAATTTGGAATGGAAATGGCGCTACACCAAACTGGAAGTCTTCCGACTAGCTTGGAAAGACAGTACCGTGCACTATTGAAGAGCCCTCATTGCTGCTCGATCATCCTATTTTTCCAACTTAATTGAGGAAAATAAGAACAATCCAACATTTATTTTTGATACTGTCGCAAAGCTAAATAAAAAGAGGGGATGGCTTTCACTTCAGCAGTGATAAATTCATTAACTTCTTTGAGGAAAAGATCACGATCATTAGAAAGGAAATTACGGACTCCTCTTTAAATCTGCGTATTCCAAAGCTCAGTTGTCCTGAGTCTGCACATCTCTGCCAGGACCTAAGATTAAGGGAGACACTCAAGTTTTTTAATACTATATCTCTTGGCCCATTGATAAAAAATAATCATGGCCTCTAAACGTTCAAGCTGCATACTGGACCCTATTCCAACTAAACTACTGAAAGAGCTGCTTTCTGTGCTTGGCCCTCCTATGTTGAACATAATAATCGGCTCTCTAGCAACCGGATGTGTCCTCTGACAAAACAACTGTACATTTTGGTGTTCCTCAATTCTCTGTTTTAGGACCACTATTTTTTTCACTATTGTTTTACCTCTTGGTGATGTCATTTGGAAACGTAATGTTAGTTTTCACTGCTATGCGGACAACACACAGCTGTACATATCAATGAAACACGGTGAAGCCCCAGAATTGTCCTCTCTGGAAGCCTGTGTTTCAGACATAAGGAAGTAGATGGTGGCAAATGTTCCACTTTTAAACTCGGACAAAACAGAGATGCTAGTTCTAGGTCCCAAGAAACAAAGAGATCTTCTGTTGAATCGGACAATTAATCTTGATGTACAGTCGTCTCAAATAAAACTATGAAGGACCTCGGCGTTACTATGGACCCTGATCTCTCTTTTGACAAACATATCAAGACTGTTTCAAGGACAGCTTTTTTCCATCTACATAACGTCGCAAAAGTCTTTCTTTCTGTCCAAAAATGATGCAGAAAAATGAATCTATGCTTATGCACCCTCTACAACCACTGTGATTATTATTCTAGGTTAGATTACTGCAATGCTCTACTTTCCGGCTACCCAGATAAAGCACTAAATAAACTTCAGTTAGTGCTAAACACGGCTGCTAGAATCCTGACTAGAACCAAAAAATATGATCATATTACTCCAGTGACAGCCTCTCTACACTGGCTTCCTGTTACGGCTAGGGCTGATTTAAATGTTTTACTGCTAACCTACAAAGCATTACATGGGCTTGCTCCTCCCTATCTTTCCGATTTGATCCTGCCGTTCATACCTACACGTACGCTACGGTCACAAGACGCAGGCCTCCTTACTGTCCCTAGAATTTCTAAGCAAACAGCTGGAGGCAGGGCTTTCTCCTATTGAACTCCATTTTTATGGAATGGTCTGCCTATCCATGTGAGAGACACAGCCTTGTCTCAGGATAGTAAGTTGGTGGATGAAGATATCCCTCTAGTGGTGTGGGTGCTGTGCTTTGGCAAAGTGGGTGAGGTTATATCCTACCTGTTTGGCCCTGTCCGGGGATATCGTCAGACGGGTCCACAGTGTCTCACGACCCCTCCTGTCTCAGCCTCCAGTATTTATGCTGCAACAGTTTATGTGTCGGGGGGCTAGGGTCAGTCTGTTATATCTGGAGTATTTCTCCTGTCTTATCTGGTGTCCTGTGTGAATTGAAGTATGCTCTCTCTAATTCTCTCTCTTTTTCTCTCTCTTTTTCTCTCTCTCTCACTCTTTCTTTTCTTTCTTTTTTTTATTTTCTCTCTTTTCTTTTTTCTTTCTGTTGGAGGACCTGAGCCCTAGGACCATGCCTCAGGAAAACCTGGCCTGATGACTCCTTGCTTTCCCCAGTCCACCTGGTCGTGCTGTTTCTCTAGTTTCAACTGTTCTCTGCCTGCGACTATGGAACCCTGACCTGTACACCGGACGTGCTACCTTGTCCCAGACCTGCTGTTTTCAACTCTCTAGAGACAGCAGGAGCGGTAGAAATACTCTGAATGATCGGCTATGTAAATCCAACTGACATTTACTCCTGAGTTGCTGACCTGTTGCACCCTCTACAACCACTGTGATTATTATTATTTGACCCTGCTGGTCATCTATGAACATTTGAACATCTTGGCCATGTTCTGTTATAATCTCCACCCGGCACAGCCAGAAGAGGTCTGGCCATCCCTCATAGCCTGGTTCCTCTCTAGGTTTCTTCCTAGGTTCCGGCCTTTCTATGGAGTTTTTCCTAGCCACTGTGCTTCTACACCTGCATTGCTTGTTGTTTGGGGTTATAAACTGGGTTTCTGTACAGCACTTTGTGACATCAGCTGATGTAAGAAGGACTTTATAAATACATTTGATTGATTGAGTTAAGGTAGGAGCAGGTTTACCGCTTGTGGTAGTTCCCATAGGGGTAAATATGACAACATAAGTGGATTTACTATTCTTAGTGGAGATGCCACATAACCCTGACCCCATGACGTTCTCCGCATTACACAACTGCACAGGCCCACCATCGTTTGCTAGACCAGATAATACTTTGTTCCCAAGTATTTCAGTAGCAGGAGTTTTGACAGCCCCTTGGTGTATTAGAGGAGAAGGAGGTAATCATTTGGGTGAACTAGAAAGTCATTGTACAATGAATTGTACAGTACCTGTAAGTTAACTGTTAACAATGCCGACACTGGGTAACCTGCTAATGTTACGTATGGTATTTCGGTCTATAATGTTGTTATCCCTTTCAGAGGTGCTCTGAATGGAATCTATTGGTTGTTTGGAAAAATGGCTTACTACAGCATTCCCTCGAACTGGGGAGGTACATGTACTGTAGGGTTTGTGGTGACAGCTTTGATAACTTTTCAGAATAATGAAAGTGCTGAGTAAAGGGTCTGAATACTTATGCAAATGTGATATATATATATATATATATATTTTTCTATTTGTATACATTTTCAAACATTTCAAAAAAAAAAGTTTTTTGCTTTGTCATTATGGGGTATTGTGCGTAGATTAATTGTTACAGCCTTATTTTAAGAATTGTTTTAATAAAGCTGTAGCGTAACAAAATGTGGAAAAAGTCAAGGGGTTTGAATACTTTCTGAAGGCACTGTAGTTTCTGCTCTGACATGCACTTTCAACTGTGGGACCTTACATAGACAGGTGTGTTTCTTTCTAAATCATATCCAAACAATTGAATTGGCCACAGGTGGACTCCAATCAATTTGTAGTGACATCTCAAGAATTATCAAAGGATATTGGATGTACCAGAGATCAATTTGGACTGTCATAGAAAAGGTGTGTGAATTCTTATGTAAATCAGGTGTTTCTGTAATAAATTTTGAACACATTTGCTAAACTAAAATTTCTAAAAACATATTTGCACTGTCATTATGGTGTATTGTGTGTTGATGGGTGATATGTAATCCATGTTGAATTCAGGCTGTAACACAACAAAATGTGGAATAAGTCAAGAGGTATGAATACTTTCTGAAGGCACTTGTTGGAGACTATTTGACATGAGCCTGTTTTAGTTATATAATGAGCCTGTTTATCATTTAATAATCCACTTATTAGTAGTAATAACTTATTGTTTAGGATGTTGTCGATGGAGAGTGTCATTACAGCGGCAAAGGGAAGCACAGAAAGTGTCTGTATGTCCAGATATGTTTTTGCTGTATATTAAAATCTCTTAGATGTAAAGACCCTGTTTAGGGGACCTGCGTGGTTCTGGTACTGGTTCCAGACAACATTTTTGCTTAGAAATCGATCTGTGGTCACCAAGCCATTGGAAACATTTTTTGCACCTGTTTGACATAGGATCTGAAATTTAAAACCACTTGAAGCTGGGATGTCCCTCCTACCATTAATCTAAAATATCTAATAGATTTGAAACAAAAAAAACATTGTGTTTGTCATAGGAGGACGATATATAATATGAGATGAAAGGTGAGTTCCTAACAAGTTCAGGAAGGCAAGCTAGAGCTCTGTGTGATGTTCACAGAGGTGGGGGCAGATGTTTTGATCAAGATAAATCTTTAGAAAATATGTACATTTTCTCCAACACTAAGCATACAAACATGTATTTTACAGTTATAAGGAAGGTAAAATGTTATAGTTAGTAATTTTATAATTTGATTATACTATATTTAGAAAGCATATTAGTAATCTCAAGACTTATTCATACAGTTTTGTTGAACGTCATATAAGATTTCATATTTTCATCATATTTGTACTGTGTACTTGAACTTTGTCCTCAAAAGTGACTACACATCAGCAATTTATAACTATTTTTACCAGAAAGGTGAGATTTGAACCTTTCTTGGTATATTCAGCATTACCCGTTATTGTTTATGATCCTCTCGTGATAAATAATTACTGTAGTGGATTACGTAAATTACATTTTAAATGACATGTAGTTACATTTAAGATAATCTATTAGCATTTCTAAGTACGTGAATAGGCACAGTCAAGTCTCAGTTCCTGGTAAAGTCAGGCTAGTTTCTGTGGAATTAGGGCAGGGAGAGATGTTCAACATTGAAGTGAGGACAACAGCTGAAGAAAGAAGAAACCCCTGGGAGGGAGGCTAGAGGGGCGCATCCCAACACTACTCCAACTGCAGTCTCATTTCTCTCACACACACACACACACGCACGCACGCACGCACGCACGCACGCATGCACACACACACACACACACACATCCCTGCCTATGAAGGTTCTGAACTCAGACTGGTTTACAATAACACCAATGGGAGGAACAGACTCACTTCTTGCCCAGAAACAGAGACTGATTGTTTATACTAGAAATACAAGGAGGTGACTCCACCTAATCAGAAGGTATATATGGTTGTGTGAATTGTATGTGTGCTAAGCAGCTGTAGCATCCAGTTTGGGTATAATAAATCTAGTCTTAGCTTCCTTTTTTTTGTCCAACTGGATTTATACCAGAATTTAGAACCTAATATTTGGCGTTGTCGGCAGGATTCAGCACAATCTGCAGTCAAACTAAAGAGTCCGAATCAGTGTAACAGGATCCGGCACAAAACAAGGTCAGCAAAGTTCCTACACCTGTTACCACTCATTCTGACATCTTGGGGAGACAAGCTTGGATTTATTCCGTAGTCCCATGTACCGGCCAGTAGGACTGTGGGAGTCCTGGGTGACATTTTGTGTAGTTATTATTGTCATTTGTGAGGTCTGTCCTAGATGACTATTGCAAATTATGTCTAAAAGGGTTTAGCCCCCTTATAGGTTAGACTAGGCACTAGTGTGTGCCTAGGAAGGTTTAGCAACATACCGTAGGTTAGACTAAGCACTGTGGGCACTATATGCTTAGGAGGGTTTAGCCCCCTAATAGGTTAGACTAGGAGTTGGAGTCCCCTAGTAGGATTGAGGGGAGTGACCATCCCTTAGACATGTCTGTTTAATTGTCTGTATTGTCTGTGTGGTATATAGAGAAGTTCACACATACGTATACTAGTACGATTGGTTGTAGAAAAGTAGTCCATGTTGAAAGTCTCTGATGTATTAATAGCCGGAATGGGGTGTAGGTGTTTTCCGGCAGTAGTGTCAATGATGAGACATTGTCAGTAGGTGGTAATGTGTACAGTGATAGAAAGTTGCCTGTAAGTTCTGGAGAAGATCCACATCCACGGTTGGAAAAGAACAGCAGTCTTAAGAAGTTATTTGAAAGTGAACAGTGTGTATTGGCTGTGGCGATAAATACTGAGGATGGTTTGTGCCCTGTTGGGGCAGGTAATAGAGACCATTTGTGTAGCAGTAAAATAATGTTGGTTGTCAATACTGGTAACATGTGTTGTCGGCAACAGTGGTACTTGAGGCGTGACAGTGGTAATAGGACATTAGGTCTCCCGTATTCTCCATCTCAAGAATTTTGATTTGTGGGGACCGCTTGGGCTCAGTGCCTTCCTTGGCTATCTACCTGATGAGCTTATTAAAAAGAGATACAGTATGAGTCAAGGCAACATAAATAACATAATAACTAATGTAATAACAACCAACGCAAAGCAACACAAAACAATTATACCTAGCTAGCTAACTGGTTTCTAAGCTAGATTCACTTTCAATATGTCTTAATAAGGACCTGATTTTCCACTCTGTTGTACTGCACAAACAGTGTCTGTAATAAAAAATGAAAGATTATTAGCTATAGCTAGAGACAACCTAGTACTCTTTCATTTACAAATCTCATGGCGTGGCTATGATAAGTGGCTATGACATATACTGCAGTTAATTATCTAAGGGGATTTTTATTTAGCTGAGCTTGCTAACTAGCTAGCTAAGTTTCGTATTGGTATAGCTGCTAACGTTAGCTAGCATGTCACGACCTGACCTTAGATATCTCTGTTTTCTTTATATTTTGGTTAGGTCAGGGCGTGACTAGGGTGGGTACGCCAATTTTTGTATTGTCTAGGGTTTTTTGTATGTCTAAAGTTTTTGTAGGTCTAGGTGATTTGTATGTCTATGGTGGCCTGATATGGTTCCCAATCAGAGGCAGCTGTTTATCGTTGTCTCTGATTGGGGATCATATTTAGGTAGCCATTTTCCCTTTGGTGTTTGTGGGATCTTGTCTATGTGTAGTTGCCTGTCAGCACTCGTTTGTATAGCTTCACGTTTCGTTTAGCTATTTTGTTAGTTTGTTCAGTGTTCATTCTTTTAATAAATAAGAATGTACGCATACAACGCTGCACCTTGGTCCGATCCTTATAGCGAACGTGACATAGCAGTTGCTGTGAAGTCACCTAAATTATTTGAAATAACGATTGAGGTAGCTATATAATCTAGAAAAACAATTAACATTTAAATGACTATAAATAAAGGTTAACTTACCTGTGTTTCACTGTCCACTGGCACCACAAGTGGACATTTGATTTGTGAACTATCTCACATGTGCGCTACAGAAACACTGCTAACTAGTGATGGGTCATTTGCAAATAAATTGCTATTTTTGAACACATCTTTTTCTCATCGGTGAAAGAGACGTTCATTTGGCTCCCTGATTTGCATACTGCTGCTACTACTGCTTTTTGAGCGCAACATTTCTTTGATTATATGACGTATTTCCTATTCAACAAAACTGTATGAATATGGCTTGAGATTACTAATATGCTTTCTAAATATAGTATAACTTGTTATGGCTGCAATCCCGCTAACGGGATCGATATGACAACTTCCAGTGAAAGTAGAGGGCGCCAAATTCAAACCACAGAAATCTCATAATTACAATTCCTAAAACATACATGTGTCTCATACCATTTTAAAGCTATTCCCGTTGTTAATCCCACCAAAGTGTCCAATTTCAAATATGCTTTTCAGCAAAAGCACTACAAACGATTATGTTAGGTCTCCACCAAACCACAATAAGCACAGCCATTTTCCAGCAAAATATAGCATTCACAAAAAGCAGAAATAAAGATCAAATTAATCACTAACCTTGAATTATCTTCATCAGGTGACACTCATAGGACTTCATGTTACACAATACATGTATGTTTTGCTTGATAAAGTTCCTATTTATATAAAAAAAATCTGAGTTTACATTGGCGTATTAGATTCACTGGTTCCAAAAACATCAAGTGATGTTTCAACAGAAATACTCATCATAAATGTAGACGATAATACAAGTTATACACATGGAATTATAGATATACCTCTCCTTAATGCAACTGCTGTGTCAGATTTCAAAATAAATTTACGGAAAAAGCAACACATGCAATAATCTGAGACGGAGCTCAGAACAGTAGCCAAATTAGCCGCCATGTATTAGTCAACAGAAACCAGAAAATACATGATAAATGTTTCCTTACCTTTGATGCACTTCATCAGAATGCAGTCCTAGGAATCCCAGGTCCACAATAAATGCTTGATTTGTTCGAAAATGTCTGTTATTTATGTCCAATTAGCTACTTTGGTTAGCGTGTTTGATAAACAATTCCAAAGTCACAAAGCGCGTCCACTATAACGTGACGAAATGTCCAAAAGTTCCGTAACAGTCAGTAGAAACATGTCAAACGATGTACTGAATCAATCTTTAGAATGTTGTTTACATACAGTATATCTTGAATAACGTTCCAACCGGAGAATTAGAATGACTTCAGATGACCGGTGGAACTCAGGTCCTTCCCCTGTGAACGCGCATAGTGAATGCATGGTCAACTCGTGGCAGTGGTGACTATTTCCTGTCTCATTCGACCCCCCGTCACATTAGAGTCATCAGACAAAGTTCAATTGACTGTTGACATCTAGTGGAAGGCGTAGGAAGTGAAAACTCATTCATATCTCGCTGTAATTTCAATGAGAGCTTGGTTGAAATTCTGCCCCCCCCAGGTTTTTGCATGCTATATGAGTTCTTTTATACTCACAGACATAATTCTGTCACCAAGATGGCATAGCAGTCAGACGTCTTTTGTCCTCGTCTTGTCATGTCCTGTATATATATATATATTTACAACTTTCTTCGCATATCTTTTTGTATATATTTTTTTATTTTCCGTAAACTCATCTTCAAAACACTCTCCTGCAACCCGCTTCACCAATTTATATTTAAAAAAATAAGTATTATTTACCTCAAATCTGTAATCCTCCATAGAAGCTAACCAGAAGCTAGCCAGAAGCTAATCAGAAGCTAGCCCCAGGCGCTCTCTTTGGATGACTTCTGTAACCGTAATAGCCTTGGTTTCATGCATGTTAACATTAGAAGCCTCCTCCCTAAGCCTAAATTTGTTTTATTCACTGCTTTAGCACAATCTGCCAACCCGGATGTTCTAGCTGTGTCTGAATTCTGGCTTAGGAAGACCACCAAAAATTCGGACATTTTCATCCCAAACAACAACATTTTCAGACAAGATAGAACTGCCAAAGAGGGCGGTGTTGCAATCTACTGCAAAGATAGCCTGCAATTTGAACTTCTGCTTTTAAAAATCCACCTCTCTAAAAACAAGTCTCTCACCGTTGCCGCCTGCTATAGACCACCCTTTGCCCCCAGGTGTGCTCTGGACACCATATGTGAACTGATTGCCCCACATCTATCTTCAGAGCTCGTGCTGCTAGGCGACCTAAACTGGAACATGCTTAACACCCCAGCCATCCTACAACCTAAGCTTGATGCCCTCAATCTCACACAAATTATCAATGAACCTACCAGGTACCTCCCCAAAGCCGTAAACACGGGCACCCTCATATATATCATCCTAACCAACTTGCCCTCTAAATACACCTCTGCTGTCTTCAACCAAGATCTCAGCGATCACTGCCTCATTGCCTGCATCCGTAATGGGTCAGCGGTCAAACGACCTTCACTCATCACTGTCAAACGCTCCCTGAAACACTTCAGCGAGCAGGCCTTTCTAATCGACCTGGCCAGGGTATCCTGGAAGGATATTGACCTCCTCCCGTCAGTAGAGGATGCCTGGTTATTTTTTTTAAATGCCTTCCTAACCATCTTAAATAAGCATGCCCCATTCAAGAAATGTAGAACCAGGAACAGATATAGCCCTTGGTTCTCCCCAGACCTGACTGCCCTTAACCAACACAAAAACATCCTATGGCGTTCTGCATTAGCATCGAACAGCCCCCGTGATATGCAGCTTTTCAGGGAAGCTAGAAACCATTATACACAGGCAGTTAGAAAAGCCAAGGCTAGCTTTTTCAGGCAGAAATTTGCTTCCTGCAACACTAACTCAAAAAAGTTCTGGGACACTGTAAAATCCATGGAGAATAAGAACACCTCCCAGCTGCTCACTGCACTGAATATAGGAAACTGTCAAATCCACTATAATTGAGAATTTCAATAATAATTTTTCTACGGCTGGCCATGCTTTCCACCTGGCTACCCCTACCCTGGTCAACAGCACTGCTGTCACGTTCTGACCTTTATTTCTGTTTTGTATTTATTTAGTATGGTCAGGGCGTGAGTTGGGTGGGCAGTCTATGTTTGTTTTTCTATGTTTTGGGGCAGTTCTATGTGTTCGGCCTAGTATGGTTCTCAATCAGAGGCAGGTGTCATTAGTTGTCTCTGATTGAGAATCATACTTAGGTAGCCTGGGTTGCACTGTTTGTTTGTGGGTGATTGTCTATGTTAGTGGCTTGTGTCAGCACAGGTCTCATTTTGTAGCTTCACGGTCGAATTTGGTTTATTGTTTTTGTTACTCTTTTGTATAGTGTTCAGTCTTTCTTTATTAAAGATTTTACCATGGACACTTACCACGCTGCATATTGGTCTTCTGATCCTTCTCGCCTCTCCTCTTCAGACGAAGAGGAGGACGACCGTGACAACTGCACCCCCCAGAGCAACTCGCCCAAGCCTTCCCCATTTCTCCTTCTCCCAAATCCAGTCAGCTGATGTTCTGAAAGAGCTGCAAAATCTGGACCCCTACAAATCAGCCGGGCTAGACAATCTGGACCCTTTCTTTCTAAAATTATCTGCCGAAATTGTTGCCACCCCTATTACTAACCTGTTCAACCTCTCTTTCGTGTCATCTGAGATTCCCAAAGATTGGAAAGCAGCTGCGGTCATCCCCCTCTTCAAAGGGGGGGACACTCTTGACCCAAACTGCTACAGACCTACAGTATATCTATCCTACCCTGCCTTACGAAGGTTTTCGAAAACCAAGTCAACAAACAGATTACCGACCATTTCGAATCTCACCATACCCTTTCTGCTATGCAATCTGGTTTCAGAGCTGGTCATGGGTGCACCTCAGCCACGCTCAAGGTCCTAAACGATATCTTAACCGCCATCGATAAGAAACATTACTGTGCAGCCGTATTCATTGATCTGGCCAAGGCTTTTGACTCTGTCAATCACCACATCCTCATCGGCAGACTCGACAGCCTTGGTTTCTCAAATGATTGCCTCGCCTGGTTCACCAACTACTTCTCTGATAGAGTTCAGTGTGTCAAATCGGAGGGTCTGCTGTCCGGACCTCTGGCAGTCTCTATGGGGGTGCCACATTGTTCAATTCTAGGACCGACTCTCTTCTCTGTATACATCAATGATGTCGCTCTTGCTGCTGGTGAGTCTCTGATCCACCTCTACGCAGACAACACCATTCTGTATACTTCTGGCCCTTCTTTGGACACTGTGTTAACAACCCTCCAGGCAAGCTTCAATGCCATCCAACTCTCCTTCCGTGGCCGCCAATTGCTCTTAAATACAAGTAAAACTAAATGCATGCTCTTCAACAGATTGCTGCCTGCACCTGCCCGCCTGTCCAACATCACTACTCTGGACGGCTCTGACTTAGAATGCGTGGACAACTACAAATACCTAGGTGTCTGGTTAGACTGTGAACTCTCCTTCCAGACCCACATCAAACATCTCCAATCCAAAGTTAAATCTAGAATTGGCTTCCTATTTCGCAACAAAGCATCCTTCACTCATGCAGCCAAAAATACCCTTGTAAAACTGATTTTGGCAATGTCATTTACAAAATAGCCTCCAATACCCCACTCAACAAATTGGATGCAGTCTATCACAGTGCCATCCGTTTTGTCACCAAAGCCCCATGTACTACCCACCATTGCGACCTGTACGCTCTCGTTGGCTGGCCCTCGCTTCATACTCGTCGCCAAACCCACTGGTTCCATGTCATCTACAAGACCCTGCTAGGTAAAGTCCCCCATTATCTCAGCTCGCTGGTCACCATAGCATCACCCTCCTGTAGCACGCGCTCCAGCTGGTATATCTCTCTGGTCACAACCAAAAGCAATTCTTTCTTTGGCCGCTTCTCCTTCCAGTTCTCTGCTGCCAATGACTGGAACGAAGTACAAAAATCTCTGAAACTGGAAACACTTATCTCTCTTTAAGCACCAGCTGTCAGAGCAGCTCACAGATTACTGCACCTGTACATAGCCCACCTATAATTTAGCCCAAACAACTACCTCTTTCCCTACTGTATTTATTTTATTTTATTTATTCATTTTGCTCCTTTGCACCCCATTATTTTTATTTATACTTTGCACATTCTTCCACTGCAAATCTACCATTCCAGTGTTTTACTTGCTATATTGTATTTACTTTGCCACCATGGCCTTTTTTTTTGCCTTTACCTCCCTTTATCTCATCTCATTTGCTCACATTGTATATAGACTTGTTTCTACTGTATTATTGACTGTATGTTTGTTTTACTCCATGTGTAACTCTGTGTCGTTGTATGTGTCGAACTACTTTGCTTTATCTTGGCCAGGTCGCAATTGTAAATGAGAACTTGTTCTCAACTTGCCGTAAATGGTTAAATAAAGGTGAAATGAAAATAAATAAATAAATTCAAACAGTTTTAGAAACTTCAGAGTGTTTTCTATCCAATACGAATAATAATGTGCAAATATGAGCAACTATGACTGAGGAGCAGGCCATTGAATATGGGCACCTCTGTGCACCTTTCATCCAAGCTACTCAATACTGCCCCTGCAGCCATAAGAAGATAATCAATTTATAAAATGACTAACTATAAGATTTCACCTTCTTTAAAACTGTAAAATACCTGTTTGTATGTTTAGTGTTAGAGAAAATCTGCATATTTTCTCTCTTGATCAAAACATCTGCCCCCAACTCTGTGAACATCACATCAAGCTCTAGCTTGCCTTCCTGAACTCGTTAGGAACTCACCTTTCATCCCATATTATATGTTGTCCTTCTACGACAAACATAACGTTTTTTTGTTGTGTTAAATGTATTAATTATTTTAGATTAATGGTAAGAGGGACATCCCAGCTTCAAGTGGTTCCAATTTTAGATCCTATGTCAAACAGGTGCAAAACATGTGTGCAATGGCTTGGTGACCACAGATCGATTTCTAAGCAAAAATGTTGTCTGGAACCAGTACCAGAACCACGCAGGTCCCCTAAACAGGGTCTTTACATCTAAGAGGTTTTAATATACAGCAAAAACATATCTGGACATACAGACACTTTCTGTGCTTCCCTTTGCCGCTGTAATGACACTCTCCATCGCCAACATCCTAAACAATAAGTTATTACTACTAATAAGTGGATTATGCAATTATAAACAGGCTCATTATATAACTAAAACAGGCTCATGTCAAATAGTCTCCAACAAGTGCCTTCAGAAAGTATTCATACCTCTTGACTTATTCCACAAGAGCTGTTATTGTGAAGGGGTAAAATCTAGGAGCAACATGGGCTCATCCGCAAAGTGGTAGGCCACACAAGCTCACTGAAGGAACCGCCAAGTGTTGAAGCACGCAGCGCGTACAAATCATCTGTCCTACGTTGTAACACTCACTACCGAGTTCCAAACTGCCTCTGGAAGCAACGTGAGCAAAATAACTGTTTGTCGGGAGCCTCATGAAATGGGTTTCCATGGCCGAGCAGCCGCACACAAGCATAAGATCACAATGCACAATACCACGCTGGAGTGGTGTTAAAGCTAGCCGCCATTGGACTCTGGAGCAGTGGAAACGCATTCTCTGGAGTGATGATTTACGGAGAATGCTACCTGCCCCAATGCAGAGTGCAAACTGTCAAGTTTGGTGGAGGAGGAATAATGATCTGGGGCTGTTTTTCATAGTTTGGGCTAGGCCCCTTAGTTCCAGTGAAGGGAAATCTTTACGCTACAGCATACAATGACATTCTAGCTTCCAACTTTGTGACAACACTTTTGGGGAAGGCCCTTTCCTGTTTCAGCATGACAATGCCCCGACGAAAAAGCAAGGTCCATACAGAAATGGTTTGTTGAGATTGGTGTGGAAGAACTTGACTGGACTGCACAGAGCCCTGATCTCAACCCCATCGAACACCTTTGGGATGAATTGGAACCAATGGTCTGTTCCTTATCTTCAATCAAATTTAACATGTACAACTGTGACATTAAAATGTTTAATGGTATTTTTCATCAGTTGTTTTATATGAAATGTATTTTCCACCACACTCTGCCATCACCACAACACTAAGTCATTACCATTACGGTACATATTTTTGAGGCAAAGGTGCATTAAATTACAATTGATATTGATGATTTTTTTTCCATGTGTGAACCATATACGCTTGCTCTTTAGATATTTTCTAATGGAATGTAAAATATTACGATTTTGATGTTGTAAATACATTTTTCTGAGTATCATCAAGGCATATATGGACATTTAGACATGACAATGATGAATACATATAATTAAGAACATGTCCAAATAGTAAATAAATAACAACAAAAAATACAATGAATGTGAAATGTTATATAAAATACCATTTGCACAATTTCTGTAATTTCATCTTCAACAAAAATAGCTAATTTTATGACGTGGTGGAAATGACATTACCCCTTGGGTTTTTTGGGAACTGATAAAAATCGTTATATTCTAAATAATATGGTCTCAGCCAGTATTAGATATTGTTTCCAGACAGAGTGAAGAAAATGTTTTTGATAGATAAAAAGCAGTTTCAAAAGGTTTCATTTTCCAAAACATTTAACATCCAAAAGTTCCCATATTTGCAAAATGAACCATATATTCAACCACGATGTACTAATGTGCTATGCAAGATATAATAAAATAAAATAAATCATAATAGAGGACTACTGAAATTATATTATTTCAGTGTAGATAAGGGAAGGGCAGGTTAAATTAAAAACATGACAGCCAGACAAGCCAGTATATGAATCAAATGGATTCGCATAGGAATGGAGTGGAAATTAACTTTGTGATCTGTAAGGTAAGTAACTTTAATGTGTCAAACAGATAACACATTTACTTTGCCATTTCTGAAGCGTAGCAACGTTTAAGACATGGATATCATGTTATAATATTAACAAGGCACCCAAAAGTAGTTTTCATTTTATTAGCTAAACAAAACTTGTTTAAACCGTAACATTGTCGCGGAAATCAGCCTTGTTTGCATAGCGCTGATGAAAATAACGTAATTTAGGCTGTAATGATCTCCAAAATTCGAATCATTAGGTCACCACACCTTTGATATAGCAATGGACGCTAATAGTTTATCGAATCCCATTCTGACGCAGAGGGAGACACTATTTCCCCTGGTTTCTTCTTTGCATTTAGACTGCTCCTGTTGTATCTGCCTGCTCAGCACTGTACAGAGCCCATCCGTCATGGTCACCCCCTCCTCTCTCGCCCCCGTTCTCTCTCACCCCCAACCCCCTCTCTCTCGCTCCCCCTCTCACTCACTCACTCTCTCTCTTTCCCTCCTCTCTCCCCTCTCTCTCTCATTCCCAGTTGGAGTGCTGTTCTAGTGCCCTCTCCTAGATGACAGAGACAGAGATTTTTTTGTAAATTAACTCCCCAGTCAATTGTATTACTTGGTTTTATGTACTAATTAAAGTTTATGTTGTGTTTTCTCTTTCAGATCTGATCCCTCTCTCTCCAACTAGCTGACCCGTGTCTGATGGGGAACAGTGAAATTTAGACACACACGCGCACACACACACACCTCTTAGCTTTCCATCGATGTCGATGATGACGAATGTTCCTCTTGTGGATCGGGGGTAAGGGTGTGCTAGTACTTTAAATAGACACACACACACACACACACACACACACACACACCTACAATCACACCTACAATCACTTTCCCTCAGGCCCAAAGAATGTCAAGAAATGCCAAAGATGGACTCGATGCTCATTCAGCCATCCTTTCAATGTTGTTTTTCAACTTTGATTATTTGAACTGCTGCCATTTTGTATATGGACTATTGTTGCACTTCTATGTCACACTTTGTTGTTCCTATGTTGGTCTAGAAATCTTGTTCCTGTGGGTTATAGAATGGGTGGCCAATCTGTTCTTAATGTAATATGTACACACATTTCTAAAGGTGCAATTCAAATTTCTCTACCCCCATAATGACATGACCAAGTACAAACACATTCCACTTGACACAATCACAAAAACATAGATTGTTTCTATGTTGCTTTTTGTTTTAACACTCAAAAAAAAAAAAAACGCTCCACTAAGGGATAGATTCAATCAGTTCTGCCTTAACCTGTATTAATCGACAACATTGTTTTTATTAAGGCGGTGTCGGAGGTGTAACTGAGTTGGAGCTGTAAAATCAGAAAACGCCTCCCGGCATTATAGCTATTACGGACCCTGCCATTGGATGTGTAGTGACACAGTAGTAATAATCGCATGCAGCCTTCTTACGAGCTGTCAAATCGGTGAGCAGCTGCTCTTGTGATCATTGTCAAAAAGCCACACCTGCCCAACTCTCATTATAAGTTCAGAACCAGGAAGTGTAGGCTATATAGAAATAATTAATCTCAATTGGAAAAATCAATAAGCTAAATAATGAGGATTTCTATCATCCTAATCGAGGTGTAGATTACAACTCACATTCCAGTGTTCAGAATAGTGAACGAGACAATTTGATATTGAGATAAAAATGGCTGCATTGGACCTTTAAATGTAGCTATTTGGAGTCTTTGGACCCTTTCCCTCACTTTGAATAGCATAATATTTGTTCGCTAAATAAACTTTTAAGTACCTCCTGTAAATTCTTAGATTTTTCAATAGTGAACTGCTGTATACAGTTTAAGCACAGGAATTTCACCAGTATCTGTGGTGATAAAACACATGAAAGTTCAGACTGTTGCAACTGCTGCAACCGTTAATGCACTATCTTGGAAAATGGAAGTCATTTTCCACTAGTACTTAAGTATATTTCAAACCAAATACTTTTAGACTTTTAGTCAAGTAGTATTTTACTGTGTGACTTTCACTTTTACTTGAATCATTTTGTGTTAAGGTATCTTTACTTTTACTCAAGTATGTCAATTGGGTACTTTTTCCTCCACTATTTTCCACTTCAGCCGATCCTTACAGGGAAAGAGCTTGGGTTATGTTGTTGGAGGTGAATGGATGGAGTTCTTTTTCATATGTCCTGTTGCAGGATAACTTTCTTGCAATTCAGGAAATGTAAAACTTGTAGTGTATTTGAGGTTTAAAAATGGTTTCTGACGTTTGTTATCTCCACTTAGAAATTTCAGACTTGATTTTCCCGAAAAATGTATCAACCCCTACAAAAGTGTCTGTTAATTATAATCCACATAATAATTTACATTTAATGTTGCTGCAGGATTATTTTCCTGCTGTAGTAAACTGGCTCAAATTAAGATCCTACATCTGTAGCGTCGGATCTAACTAACTGACCGAAGCCTAAATGTGTACTTTAGAACTGGGTTTCACCGACTCTTACTGCCTTTTCACTCCATAACACCCATACTTCTACAACGGATATTAATAACCAGCTAATTTAAAATATCAGTTTGGAGTTATTAGCACCTATTGTCAGAGTAGACGTGCTGTTAACTGAGTTGAGGGAGGAAGGCTGCGGAGAGCTAGTGTCCACATTTGCCCTCAACTGTGGCCTTTTCCCAGGGAGCACCTGGTAACCTGAAGGAAGGTTAGGTAAACAGCGTAAAAACACTTGCCCTCTGACATTCACTAATTTCAGAGTTAGAGAGCTTACATTTTCAGGGAACGTTGTACATTGAAGATGTTATTAAAGATGCCAAGTGTTAAATATTTGCGTCAAGCGTTTCTAACCCAGCTTGAGAAAGGTCATGTATACTGCAGCTCATCCAAATGGAGAGAGACAAATGTCTTAGACACGTCTGCATACATCTCCACTTTCAGCTACATTGCAGTCTTCGACATGCAGTCTTCTGTGTTGCATATCTCTCCTCTTGTTCATCTGTATCTCATATCGCTCTCTTTCTCTCCTTTGGGGGTCTCAATCGTAACTGTTTCACACAGTTAGTAATACAGAAGTTTGGGCTGGTAGAAGTGAGAAATGGAGTGGGGACCATAGGGCCAGATTCACTAATCATTGCAGAAAGTTTACACCTTTTATTTTCCAATCGGAATATAAATGAGTGTTGAACGAAAGATGAAATAAAGGGAGGTGCAACAAGTGCAAAAACTTTGGGTAAATTTGGCCCTGATTGGTTGGGTTTGGCTTCATTTTGGAGGCTTTGCAGATATAATTTGCAGAGGCTCCTCTTGCGGATTTATCTCATGGGGAGCAGCTGGAGATGTAGAAGAGATGATTATAGAGAAAGAGAGAGAGAGTGAAAAATAGGGAGAGAGGGGTAGAGAGAGGGTGGTATAGAGTGTCAAAAGGGAGGGGAAGAAAGAGGGGGTAGATACAGGAGAGAGAGAGAGAAAGAGAGAGAGACGGTGGTAGCTTCAGAGTGTCAGTCAACTACCAGGGAAGTGCCAGGGAAGGTCACATTACACTGACTCTGGGAGTGCAGGGTTTTAAATAGAGTGGCTATTTTGGGGGCGACATGTTCAGGCGGGGCTGAGGGGTACTGGGGGGGGGGGGGGGGGGGGGGGGGGGGGGGGGGGGGGGGGGGGGGGGGGGGGGGGGGGTACTCAGAGGGAACGTAGTGAAAAGGCTATATGGGTTGAGTGTGAAGACCAAGCCATTCATTGTTGATCATTGTGCCTGCAATGCTTGGTAATGTGTGTGAGTAGCCATGGGCTGGCTCATTGCTTGTTCCTCCAGTGCTAGAATTGTGAGATTGGCGGGTTGGTGGGCATATAACAAAGGGTGGGTTAAAAACTGAGTGGAACATTTGGTACAAAACTAATTGGCATGGGCATTGACAATGGTAAATAGTTCCCAATTGATAGCTGATATTTCTTCTCTCAACACATGCATACCTGCCTGTTTGCTGGTCTCACCAACGTTCTCTTTTCTCCCTCCCCCTCACTCGTTCCACTGATTTAGTTCTAATATCACCCTTCTCCCTCTCTCCTTTGCTATTTCAACTCTTCCTCCTTACACCTCTCTTCTTTCACGATATATGGTCATCCTGGCCTGAGCCTCCTTCTCCCACCGTCCTCTCTAAAGTTAAATTTGAACATTTGATGACGGCAAAAAAGCAAGCAATATCTGCCCCTCTCTCTCTCTCCCTCCCTCTCGCTATCTGCCTCTCTTCCCTGTTCATTCCATTTTAGATGGTGCATGGTCAACGGTGCTGCATTTGCCCCTGTCACTCATCCTAATTGCCCCCCCTCCTTCTCATCTTACCCCCCGGGTTGGTCTCTCTCTTCTGCTGCCCGTCCCACATTAGTGCCGTCTGTGTCGGGTCTGCAACGGGGTCTCTTCGAACTGTGCCATTTTTACAGCATTCTTAAACTTTAAAGGGTGGGGTAGACAAACACTACTAAGGAGGACAAGAGGGTTACTTTTTTTCCAAAGGAGAAGGACACCTACCTTTTCCAGGAGTGATTTTATTCATCATTGTTTTGTGAGTTGAGAACAAGTGTCTGGATTTCTACTTGGAAATCATTCAACTGGGCATTACACAGGCCTATTGTGTGCACTTATTTATAACTGGGGCCCGTTCTTCCTAGGGTCTGTGTGTGTGTGTGTGTGGGTGGGTGTTTGTGTGTGTGTGGGACAGAAAGGCAACGAACTCTGGGGGTGTCCGTGTGCACGTGCTAAACCATTGCACTGCAAAGGGAGTGATCCCTCGTTTATCTGGTATCATCCCTCACTCTCCTTGTTTATCTATCGTCCCTCACTCTCAACCCTTTGCTCTGAGATTAATCATGGCCTCCTTTAAGACGTGGCTCTTGGGACTGTTCCTAGCCCTGCTCTGCACCTTCCAGACCCCTCTTGCCCCTGGCGTCAAGGCTCAAGACCTGCCACTGGCCCCCCAACAGGATGTAGTAGCTGATGACGGAGGGGAGCATGCAGCGGAGGTAGGGGGAGATGACGATGATGACGATGACGATGATGATGATGATGATGATGATGGGGACAGTAAAGAGGACGATGATGATGACGATGATGATGATGACGACGATGATGATGACAATGATGACGATGATGATGACGATGATGACGACGACGACGATGATGACGACGATGATGACGACGATGATGATGATGATGACGATGATGATGATGACAATGATGACGACGATGACGACGATGATGACGACGACGATGATGACGACGACGACGACGACGATGATGATAACGACGATGATGATGATGATGATGATGATGACGACAACGATGATGATGATGATGATGACGATGACGACGATGACAAAGATGATGATGATGATGATGATGACGACGATGACAAAGATGACGATGATGATGATGATGATGATGATGACGACGACGACGACGACGACGACGATGATGACCACACAGGTAAGTTCACTTAAATGATGCTGCATTCTTTATCCACCTTCCCTCGCCATCATCTTTGTGTGACCCTAACCCCACTCCTCTCTGCCTGTCTGAAACTATGTCCGTTGAAAAAGGGAGAGGGGAGGGGCTTAGCCACACCTTGGCCACTCCCCTCTCCTTACCTCTCCCTGCCCTGCAGAACCTCTCCTTGTCAGTTAGTTCTCAGCTCAGCCTGTCACTCAGTTCAGCTGTCCAATCAGAGTAGATATAGGAAAAGATACTAGTACACAAGTCCCTCCTTCACACCTTTACAGCTGTCCATTACATTTGCTGTGTCTGTCTGACTCTCTCTGTGTTCTCTTCCCTGCTTAAATAGAGTTATGAACACTCTGGGGAAATTGAACTGGCCCGCCTGGAGTCCCAACTGTGTGTCATCCTACAGTAGATATGAACCTGGGGACTACAGAAGCATTGTAATGATGAGGAAAAAGGAAAAAAAATATATATTTAAAAGTAACACAGAGACTTGATAGAGTCGGTCATCGGATCATAATAAAATTCAGATCTTTTGATTTGTGTCTTGTTTGAAATAATGGTTTCTTCTTTTTCACTCCGTCCTTCCTTTCTCACGGTTATGGATTGGATTGACCTGTATTTGTGTCTCCTCCATGCTAACCTACAGAGAAAGAAAGAGAGACAGTGGTGTAGAAAGAGGAGGCTTGATAGAGATAGACAGACAGACAGGAGGTGGAAGGGATGAGGGAGGCACATGAGGGCTAAAGAATGAATGAATTTAGTAGATTAGAGTAGTCAGGAGTGGTAATAGCAAAAGCGTCGATAGAGTTTCTCTCTTTCTCCACATCTCTCAATCTCTCTCTTTCCCTGTAGAGCGTCCTTCTTTGTCACTGTATGTTGAATAGTTCCAATGAAATTAATGTACTGTATATGCAACCCTGGTCTATGTTTTTACGTCATCTGTGAATGCATATCTGTGAATGCATATTAATAACACATCTGTGAATGTATCCATTCATATTTTGTAATACTCACTCAAGCGGTTCTCAGACAATTATATTTGTACAAAGATAGTCATTCATTCTGAGAACAGAGTCTTCCGTTATTTTCTTTAAAAACTCATTTTCAATATTTATATGGCCATTAGTCATTTTTCACTTTAGAGAGGATAATTGGAATATAAAATATTCTGAAAATACATTTGTTTGTATAATTGGGTATGATACCACTTTAGTTAGATTGTATGTCAGATATCAGAGATTTTTTGGGTGACGTTCGCTACACCAGATCAAGCCATGTTTGTTTGGGCTACCTCTAGCCTGGTACTCGACGTAGATGTTGAGGTTTTTCATATTTTGGAGGGAAAAATAATGCATTGGGAAAAAGAGAGAAATATATCTGTTTTAGGTAGTCAACTGACAAGAGATGACAGTTACTCCAGGAGTTTGCTCTTATTTTTATGTGGATTTTCTTTCTTTCTTTTTCGTTGACTGTGAAACAACCCCTTTCTGTGAAAACTGTGACAAAATATCACCTCTGATCATGTCTCTCTAACCCTACTTTCAATCATAGAATAAATCAATTGATCATGATGAGTTGCATGGATGTACTTCTGTTGTTGCCTGGAGTCATGGGTTTGGTGACTGACTACATGCATGGAGTACGTTTGTGTAGTATAAAAAAGGTGGGAGATTGTACTGAAACAAAGTCTGTTTGAGACAAAGGAACAGGAAAAGTTCAAACGGTCATCTTAGTGTGGAATGGTTTATTGTATGGTCACGCTGAGTGTGAACCTATATATATCTGTAAAATGATTGGACTTTTCTTTATGGGCGTTTGTGATTATAATCTACCTATGTGTATTTGTATGTACAAAGCTTCTGTGAGGTAGTCTGTACATTGTACTGGTTTGGGTATGCGGTTAGAATTTGTGTCTGTCTACAGTATATGAGCGTGTAGAACTAGTGTGTGCATGCGGGACTGTATGTAGGAAATTAGTTTTGTACAGTATGAATGAACTCTACACTGCCATTCTGTTACACTTGCTACACAAACCAAAATGCATTAATTAACACTATCACAGAACATTTACAGATACACACATACGTGTTAGGATGGGAATGAACAACTTATTTTACAGAGGCTGACGGTAATAACGACAATGATGATGATGTGCCAGCTGCAGCTGATGATAATGACGATAATGACGACGATGATGACGATGACGACGACGACGACGATGACGATGATGATGATGAAGAGGAGGAAGATGACGGTCAACTGTATCACAAAGGATCCCTCTGTTCATACTGTGAATACTGTGAGGTAGGTCTCACCATCTAGATAGAAACACAAGTTTGGTGTTTGTGGATGTGGTTACATTTATTGGAAAAAACAATTTGCACCCTTTTAATACATTTTCCCCATCCTTGTTAAAAATGGCAAAAATTCTCTCCCTCGCTCTTCTTTTCCCTCCCCATCTCTCTCTCTCTCTCTCTCTCTCTCTCTCTCTCTCAGCACTGTGACACCTGCGACAAGTGCCCATGTGCAGAGGGAGATAAGTCTAAGCACTGTGACACCTGCCAGGTAAAATGACCTTCCCATTCAACCACTAGTAACCTACACTCCCAGGAAAAAGGGTTCCAAAAAAGTTATTAAGCTGTCCCTGTAGGAGAACCCGTTTTTGGTTCCAGGGAGAACCCTTTTTTGGTTCGAAGGAGTACTGTTTGGGGTTCCAACTGTAGAACCCTTCCACGGAGGGTTCTACATGGAATCCAAAATGGTTCTACCTGGAACCAAAAAGGGTTCTCCCTGGAACCAAAGAAATGGGTTCTGACATCAAGAGGGCTAGTTATGATGCAACGACAAAGTCCGATCGGAGAAGCTACTCCATCCAGTTATGTTCTATGATGTTATATACTCCTTTATTTCTTATCCTTCTCTGATGGCTTACCCAATTTTCTGCTTATTTCTTTAGATCTGCAACTTCTGCTACGTGTGTCCCGTTTGCAGCACTCTTTGCCAACCAGGTAAGACAGGGGTGTGGGACTGTTTGATAAAGAATGATCGTTTGAACTGCTTGCCGCTATTAGAGGCATGTTTGAGCTTGAAAGCCAGGCAGCAGAAACATCAGGCTCACTGTATGTTTTTAATCCCCAAGGTGGTTTTCTGGACGAGCTGACTGGATCGATCTATAAGTAAGATACAGTTACACGTTCACAGTGACATAACACCTTTTGAATTCCTCAGTGTGAGCTATCAACATTCAATTTGACACAGAATTACATTTATTCTCCAAATGGCAAATAATATCTATCTGCGGAATGCAGTTACTACAAGGAGCACCCCACATGAAACACCCATTAGCATTGCTTCACTACATGCCGTGTCCACTGCCGATGAGGCTGCTTGTAATAGTACGGCCCGTATCGTATGGATGGAGAAACAATTATCCACACAATGTGGAAAGATGTCTTCGGCTACACACATATCAAAATAGACATTAAATGGCAGCCACTAGTTAAAAAATAGTTCTGTTTATTTCACAGTAACATGCCAATTAGCTAACATTACTGCCTTCGGGAAGCTCAACGACAAGCAAATGACACCGGTGTTGTATCGAGGTGCCTGCCGACCTAAGGTGCTTCCCACTGGGCAGCTGTATCAGTATGTCGGCACGCGGTGTCTTGCGCCCCCGCCGGCCGAGCACTGTTTTCTTTGCAGTTCTGTTAACGTTACGGCGAGGGAAGTAGCTTGCTACAGTGCTTTCAGAAAGTATTCATACCCCTGTGTTAGAGCCTGAATTCAAAATGGATTTTATTGATTGTTTTTCTCACCCATCTACACAACATACCCCGTAATGATAAACCTAAATATTTGCAATTGTATTACCATGAAGTCCAAGGAACTGTCCATAGATCTCTCAGATAGAATTGTGATGAGGCATATATATATCTAGGGAAGGGTATAAAACTATTTCTAGAGTGTTAAAAGTTTCCAAGAGCCCAGTGGTCTCCATCATAGGGAAATTGAAAAAATGTGGAACTGCCTAGAGGTGGCCGTCTGACCAAACTGAGCAACCGGGCAAGAACGACCTTGGTCAGGGAGGTAACCAAGAACCCAATGACCACTCTGACAGAACTACAGAGTTCATTGGCTGAGATGGGAGAGCCTGCCAGAAGGACAAGAGTCTCTACAGCACTACACCAATCTGGGCTTTATAGGAGAGTGGCCAGACAGAAGCCACTCCCGAGAAAAAGGCCCATGACAGCACGCCTGTAGTTTGCAAAAAGGAACGTGAAAGACTGAGATCACCAAGGCAAAATATTCTGTGGTCTGATGAGACAAAAAATGTAACTCTTTGGTCTGAATGCCAAGGGCTGTCTGGAGAAAACCAGGCACAGCTCATCACCTGTCTAACACCATACCTACCGTGAAGCATGGTGGGGGCAGCACCATGCTATGGGGATGCTTTTCAGCAGCAGGGACTGGGGGACTGGTACGAATAAAGAGGAACAATGAATTGAGCCAAATCCTTGTTGAGAACCTGCTTCAGAGTGCAAACTACCTTAGACTGGGGTGAAGATTCACATTCCAACAGGAGGGTTAACTTAACAAAGTTTGAGAAAAGCTGCAAGGAAGAATGGTAGAAAATTCCCAAATTCAGATGTGCAAAGCTAATACATACATATTCAAGACGACTGAAAGCTGTTATCGCCACCAAAGGTGCTTCTACAAAATATGGACTCAGGTGTGTGAATACTTAGCTAAATTAGATATTTTTGTATTTCTTTTTCAATAGATTTGCAAAAATGTCTAAAAACATGTTTTCACTTTGTCATTATGGGGTATTATGTGTAGATTGGTGAGAAAAAATATATAGTTAGCAAATCCAAATGGCAAGCTTATCACACCCAAATTCACATGCACCTCACCCTGTGATCCTTTCAATAGGCCTACCCGTGTGAGTAGAAATGTGAAGACTGACACGCAGTAAAATCAAAGATTGATGGAACATAAACCAACCACTTGTCTCCCTTTATCCGTTAGGACTGTAGCCGACGTCTTCGAAGCTGACAAATAAGCCCCCTGTCGCCACCATGTGGCCAAGGAAGATACTGCAACCAAGGGATTGTATTCACTGTCATTATTTTCACTTTTAATAAGTTATAAGTTATTTTTCTGTCTTTTTTGTTGTTGACTGAGAACACCACAAACATGCACACTGGATGTAGAGATATTGGATATATTGGATACACATATTGGATATAATGGAAGTTGGAAGTTGGAAGTTGTGGAAGTTGTGATGAGAATAACTTTAATTGAGCTGTTTGTGTATAATTGTTAGATGACAGGTTCATGGTATTCTTCTCAGGAACATGCATTCATATTTTAAAGTCATATCTGTGTTTCTTAAACACAGTGGGGTTGTATGAAATAAACTAAAAGGGGACGTTTTAAACATTTGTGCTGTAATGTTTTTATGTGCACTGTCAAATTAAATGGAAAATGCAGCTAGAATTAGGTTTTAACAGAACAAAATATATTGGCAGATATGAGCAAACATGGGGTATTTTATCATTTCAGCTTCAATTGGAAGATTCATATTGTGTAATGGGGAATATAAGCATAGAGTGTAAATTGTTGACTGTCATTGGGTAGAATTTACAGTATATACTGAACAAAATATAAATGCAACATGTTGGTGCCATGTTTCATGAGCTAAAATAAATTATCCCAGAAATGTTACATAAAAGAAAGCTTATTTCTCTCAAATTTTGTGCACAAAGTTGTTTACGTCCATGTTGGTGAGCATTTCTCCTTTGCCAAGATAATCCATCCACCTGACAGGTGTGGCATATAAAGAAGCTGATTAAACAGCATGATCATTACACCTTGTGCTGGGGATAATAAAAGGCCACTCTAAAATGTGCAGTTTTGTCACGCAACATAATGACATAGATGTCTCAAGTTTTGAGGGAGCGTGTAATTGGAATGCTGACTGCATGAATGTCCACCAGAGCTGTTGCCAGAGAATTTAATGTTCATTTCTCTACCATAAGTCACCTCCAAAGTAGTTTTAGAGACTTTTGTCGTACGTCCAACCGGCCTCACAATTGCAGACCATGTGTATGGCGTCGTGTGGGCGAGCGGTTTGCTGATGTCAACCTTGTGAACAACGTGGTGGCGGTGGGGTTATGGTATGGTCAGGCATAAACCACAGACAACGAACACAATTGCATTTTATAGATGGAAATTTGAATGCACAAAATGTATCAAAAGGAATTTTAAAGGTATCTGTGACCAACAGATGCATATCTGTATTCCCAATCATGTGAAATCCATAGATTAGGGCCTAATTCATTTTTATTCAATAGACTGATTTCCTCATATGAACTGTAACTCAGTATAATCTTTGAAATTGTTGCATGCATTGCAAATTGTTATATTTATTTTCAGTATATTTCTTTGTTCTTCACAGGTCAACATAGTTGGAGTCGAATACTATTACTGCATAACATTTGAACACAACTCTAATATACACTACCATTCAAAAGTTTGGGGTCACTTAGAAATGTCCTTGTTTTTGAAAGAAAAGCACATTTTTGTCCATTAAAATAACATCAAATTGATCAGAAATACAGTGCTGACATTGTTAATGTTGTAAATGACCATTGTAGCTTGAAATGGCAGATTTTTGGGGGGAATATCTACGTAGGTGTACAGGCCCATTATCAGTAACCATCACTCCTGAGTTCCAATGGCACATTGTGTTAGCTAATCCAAGTTTGTTGTTTTAAAAGGCTAATTGATCATTAGAAAACCATTTTGCAATTATGGTAGCACAACTGAAAACTGTTGTTCTGATTAAAGAACTGGCCTTCTTTAGACGAGTTCAGTATCTGGAGAATCAGCATTTGTGGGTTCGATTACAGGCTCAAAATGGCCAGAAAAGAATACTTTCTTCTGAAACTCGTCAGTCTATTCTTGTTCTGAGAAATGAAGGCTATTCTATGTGAGAAACTGTCAAGAAACTGAAGATCTTGTACAATGCTGTGTACTACTCCCGTCACAGAACAGCGCAAACTGAGTCTAACCAGAATAGAAAGAGGAGTGGGAGGCCCCGATGCACAACTGAGAAAGAGGACAAGTACATTAGAGTGTCTAGTTTGAGAAACAAGTCCTCAACTGGCAGCTTCATTAAATAGTACCCACAAAACACCAGTCTCAAAGTCAACAGTGAAGAGGTGACTCCGGGATGCTGGCCGCCTCCAACATCGTTTTAGAGAATTTGGCTGTACTCACCAGTCTCAACGTCAATGTAAATTCTAAACAATGAAGTTTAATTCCAAAACGCTATAGATTTTCTGAAATTAATAAAGAGATTGTTGTGTTTTTTTCAATATCTAATCATGGCATGACATGTATTTGTTTAAAATCTATCACTTGGTGGTTTCATTTCAGAGAGACAAATACATTTTTAATAAAGAACTGTACAAATGATACATTTCTGACAAACATTTTTTAAATGTAAAAATTTTTAAAAAAAAATCAATACAGTAATATGAGATCTGTATGTAAAACATTTACATTTGGCATTTTAGTAATTTAGCAGATGCTCTCATCCAGAGTGACTTACAGTAAGTGTTCTCATTTGAGACAACTACAGCTAGTTGAGACAACCGCATAACCCTAATATTACATGTGGCTTTTTCCACATTTTGTTACATTACAGCCTTAATATAATATTGATTCAATCATTTTCCCCCTCATCAATCTACACACAAAACCCCACAACGAGAGCATAAACAGCTTTTTAGACATTTTTGCAAATGTATAAACATTTGAAAACAGATACCTTATTTACATACGTATTCAGACCCTTTGCTACCAGACTCGAAATTGAGATCAGGTGCATCCTGTTTCCGTTGATAATCCTTGCCATGTTTCGACAACTTGATTTGAGTCCACCTGTGGTAAATTAAATTGATTGGGCATGATTAGGAAAGGCACATACCTGTCTATATAAGGTCCCACAGTACACTGTGCATGTCAGAGCATAAACCAAGCCATGAGGTCTGCATACACGGCGGAGCTGATGGCATTGCAGTGAGTTGAGGAAGTCAAGCCAGACAGAGTACCCAGCTAGAACATAACATTCTGAGAACCATATGTTTCTTAGGGCTTGGTGAGAGCGTGTTTGTCCTATGGTTATTTTGCATACAACCTTCCCACAACATTCTGGTAATGGTGCTGGATAGTTGCTTGGCATTGGAACATTCTCAGTGCATTTAAGGAACTTCACAAAGTCATGTTCTCAGAACATTATGAAAACTTTCCATAAAAAAACATGAAAACATTAGGAACATTCAAAGAAAGATCTAAGAATGTTATTTAAAAACATATTCTGTTCTCAGCATCAATAAAACTCTCTATCCACTCTTGTTAACTGTGTTAGCTTTGTTGGCTGTGCCCACTAATTGGCCACACCTGATCTTAATAAGTGTTTGTATTCTTTGAAATGGGGCACATTTGACTAGAATAAAATTAACAGCTTTGTATGAGTTCAAAAAAACGTGGTATGGTTGCTCCATCCTGGTGTTGCAGTAGACTAATTCCATGGATAAAGAACAGAAGACACTGTTTTGAATTTCACTGATGCTGTGCCACAATAAGAAAGAAATGTGTTTGCATGATTAATACCTAAGCAAAATAATTTCCATGTTCAAAACAGAAACTAAGCTAGCAGTGATTTTAAAAAAATAACTCAAAATAACCTTTACATATCGTTCAAAACATTCACAACATTTAGAGAATGTTCCTAGAATGTTATTTAACTTCAAATAACTTCAAATTTGCATTCTCAGAACGTTATTAAAACTGATGTACTGGCTAAACACCCTTAGCAGTGACGTGGTGGAAGTTTCAATGAGCAAGGCAGAGGCAAAAGGCCTGATGTGGTGGTGCAGTGATGGTAGGAGCAGTGTAACAGAGACCCTAAGGGCAGGCATCTATTCCAAGTAAAGTGGAATGTCATGGAGGGGCGGACGGCAGGAAGAGACAAAAGAGAGGAGGCCATCTTTACAAGATTAAGGGCGGGACTCAGACAGTTGAATAAGAAGTTAAATGTGATAGGAAAGCATCCAACAAGAAGGTGTGATTACTGCCAGGAAACAGAGGAGCATGTACTGATGGAGTATGAGAGGGAAAGAGAAAGAATATGTGCTTCAGTAAGGTGGGATTTTTAGCATTCATAGCCATGGTTATCAATTGTACTGCAGGAATGGATTGGAAGTCACAGAAAAGAGGTTGTGGTGCCAGCGGCAGAGAAGTACTTGGGATTGCGAGGATTTACTGCAGAACAGTTGCAAGGGGTGTGGAGTGGTAGTGTTCTGTCCTCTCAGACTGTTGGATTAGATAGGGTTAAATAGTGGAATGGGGGTAGTATTTTTTTTTTTTTTAGGTTTAATAGTTGGCTGGGCAATTTTCCTTTTCCCCAATGTTGTATTACCGTATCAATAATTGAATGTGGGTAGGCCGTGAATGCCCTCATACACCAGTACAGTAGGTGGCGGTGTATGCACCAAATATAGGATGGGATCCAACAATCAACTCATGAAGAAGACGACTCGAACAATTTTCACTGGCGTACCAACATCCGCAGGATTGACTTCGCTAGAAACGGACACAGTGTTGTAAACGCACATATTGTTTATAAAGAACCTATTTTTTTTTAATAGTATTATTGTTCTTTAGATTCAACTACTACCCAGTTCCATGCAAAGAGGGTAATTATTATTATTTATTTACTATCAAAGCTTGGTGCTGACGTTTGGTTGTGGGACCAGTTGGCGTTGGTTAGCATTATCGTTGGCTAGCTAAGACTTGCATGTTAACCTACATGTTTTCTGGTAGCTAGCAAGTTGTTTAACGTTAGATAACAAGTCTTTCTAACGTGTTTTTACCTCTAGCGGACAATGACTCGGCATGGGAAAAATTGTACGGCGGGAGCCGTTTACACCTACCACGAGAAAAGGAAGGACACTGGTGAGTCTTTACAACGTTGGTTAACGTTAGCTGTTCATGCCAGCTAAACATCATCTGCTCTCTCTTATCTAGCGGCATCGGGTTATGGGACGCAAAGTGTGCGTTTAGGAAAGGATGCCATAAAGGATTTCGACTGCTGTTGCCTTTCTCTCCAGACTTGCAGGGACCCCGTTGTAACGTAAGTCGCAATCCCCTTGTCTCACACAAACACATCATTGTTGTGTAACTCGTTTATAACCCGTTTGTGTGTCGTAAAGACGTTAATGTTGTATATCCAGTCCAGATGGATACTTGTATGAAAAACAGGCCATCCTGGAGTACATACTCCACCAGAAGACCGAGATCGCCAAGAAAATGAAGGTAACTGGCTTTAAAATGGTCCCGTTTGGGAAATAGTACAGAAAACACCGAGACTAGTTTTATTTCTCTCACTCGATAGATATTTAATTAATTAGTGGCCAATCGCATATTTTGACCAATGGGTATGTTAATTGTGTACATAATCCTTTAACGAAACCAATGGTTGTAGGATGGCCAGAATTGGGGTGACTAAATCAATGGAGGCCAGAGAAAAAAGTGAAACAAAATCTGGAAAATGTAATCGCTTCAGCTAGGCTGGATTCTGTGCAAGATTTAAGGTTACTGACAGGCTCACCTTCCCTTTAGACTTGTTATTTCTTCTCGAATCCGCAGGATATTAAACAATATAAAGTTAAGATGGATATCGATTTTGAGACATGACATTTAGAATTTTAGTATACACTTTTCTCTGAAATGTCAATGGAGCACTGAGCGTGTACCAAGTTTGTTTGTTTTTCAAAGCCTTTTACATTTGAATTAGGCTGGTCATGTTAATTTAGCTTCTCGCGACCATCGGAAGCAACTTTGAAGATGATGACGACCACAACATGTGAAGTCCTCAAGTTGTAATTAGAATCCTGTACCGCTATGTCAACGGTGCTCGGTGCTTATTATCGGATGTATTAGGTTACAAAATCCAACCTTTTAAAAATATCATGTCAATTATATAATTCATAAGGCCGACAAATATGATTCAGGTTCTGAATCATTCAGTGTAGTCTCTCTAACATATCATTAACATGATATAAAAAAAGTTGCATTTTGTAACCTAATACATCTGATAATAAGCACCGAGCTCTATCTGTCTTCATCTGACCCTCTCACTGTTCATCTTAGGCGTACGAGAAGCAGAAACAGACTCAGAAGAGTGACAGTCGTCTGGAGTCTAAATCTGAGGAGAGGGGGATAGCAGAGAGGTTCAAGACCCGGGAGAACAGCATCGTGTCCAAACCCATCAACCCCTTTACCTCTGGTAAGTGTGTGTCTACTAGCTTGGAAGGAACGTAGGACAGAGAACAGTAGATTGAGTTAACCTATCTCTTCAGGCCAGGCCAAAGAGTCAGACAGCCAGAGTGTTGCGGGTACATCAGCCAGTACATCAAAAGCTGACTCCTCTGCTCCTGCTGCCGGCACCAGCTCCTCCCAGGCCCTGCCCAGCTTCTGGATCCCCAGTCTCACCCCAGAGGCCAAACCCACCATACTCAAGAAACCTGTGAGTGAAAGCCAAAGTCCTAAAGTGTTGACTTACCCCATGCCCTTATCCCACATTTTCACTCTACTTCTTTCTCTTCATTTCTCTCATTCAACACAGCTGTCTGGTCACTTGTTTTTCTTTACTGAGGATCTGACCTTTGTCCTAGGGAAACAATTGTTGACTCTTCCACTGCCAAGAGCTTGTTAGGTTTCTTGTCCAAATGTCAATGTCATCGTGCTCCCTGTGTCTGTCCCCTCTTGTTCTCCATCTCTCTATTATCTGTTATCTCTCTGAGGTCAGCTTGTCCCCAGGTGTTTGATCTGTTGGTCTTTCCTTCTCCCTCTCCACCATACATTTTAGCTGTTTGCTATTTCAATGGGTTTGTGCAAAGCAAATTATTGACCCAATAAAGGGGAGTTCAAATTCAATCATCACTCGCTCTCTCCCCCTCAGAGTAAGACGGTGGTGTGTCCCATGTCTGGCCGGCCTCTGAAGATGAATGAGCTGACCAACGTACACTTCACTCCTCTGGACCCCAGTCTGGACCGAGTGGCCCTGCTCGCACGCCAGGTCAGTGCCTGACCACACCACAACCTCTGCACACTGTTACACATTGTTATCTCTAACTCCATGCATCTCCCTCTTTTACATAAATAGTTGCATTCATGAGTTTTCTTGACAAGTGTCAATAAAAAAAAAAGGTCCGCCAAAGTAAAAACCTGCGCAAAAGGAATTTGATTGCTGTAAATACAGAAATGTTTTGCTCACTGGGAAATAAATGTACAACTAGTCAGTGACTACTGTTTGGAGTTAGCAACTATATAAGCTTATTACACTGTCCTGGGATCTCCTATGATCTATGTAGAAAAACCCCTTACCTTCTAATGATGCTTGTGAGTGTCCTAGAGCAGAGCATGTAACAGGTTCATGATTTTCATAAATGGTGTGTAGCTCAAACCATTCGGGCTCTACAGACATTTTTGTAAGACCGGGATCCATCCTTGTCTCACAAACACTGTTCTAGCTCAGCCCCTGTTAATCACACATCTGTTGGTATCAACAGATGCAGAAGAAATGGACAAATCCAATACCCAGAAGTATATAGCTCAAAAGGGGTTAGAAATCCAAAACCCGTCGGTGTTAATGGGGCTCATTGGGTTAATAGCTTGTGTAATGTTGTTCCCAGGAGAGGTACCTGTGTGCCGTGACTAAAGACACTCTGGGTAACAGTGTCCCCTGCTCCGTTCTCAAACCCTCGTAAGTATACCCCTCTTCGGTTCCTTTTTATTTACTGGACCACCTCTACATCAAGCCATCCCTACTACCTCTCTCCCTCGCTTCTTCAGTTTCTTAAATCTATTTCCCCTCTCCCTCCTCTCAGTGGAGCGGTGGTGACTCAGGAGTGTGTGGAGAGGCTGATCAGGAAGGACATGACGGACCCGATTACCGGAGACAAACTCACAGAGAAGGACATCATCCCACTACAGAGGGTGAGTGTTGTTTGAGTTTAAAAGAGTATGTACGTACAAGACCGAGCAGGGTACTTAGTTTGTAAAGGTAATTGAAGACCGTCTGATGTTAATATATTTTATTCCTTCCCAGGGTGGAACTGGGTTTGCAGGCTCTGGAGTGGGACTGAAAGCTAAAGAGGCTCGACCCGTAATGATGGTGTAGAGACGACGGTCAACATGACAAAGGCATATACTTGATTATTTGTACATACGGTTGTGGTTGTCTGTTCTTGTATGGAGTCTGAGAATTCCAACTGCTATTTGAAGCTTTGTTATACAGGGTTCTATTCTGAGAAGCACATAGGTGCACACAAAGAAATTTAGAAGGTAAAATATTTGAGGTATTAATTTTAGGCACACTGGTGCTTCTAAATAAAAAGAATCCTGGCCACACATAGTGTGTAGGTGCATATGCAAGTAAAATGGTCGTACTGTAGAGCCCTGAGAAATGTCATTTTTATTTCTCTGGCACACACGCATCAAACAGCCTACACACCAATTCATGCCTGTACCGTATATCAAGTTAAATTGGCTGTGTTGGGGTCAAGGGGGTCAGAGTTCTTGGTGACCCTCATCCGCCAACATACCTCCGTAGTCAGTCAGCGTGCTTGACTTAAGGAAGTCGACCTTGTCCATGACCTCCGAGAGAGAGAGACGCCCATCCTAAGAGAGGAGAATGAAGGAATCTGGGTAAACTAACAGACCATTTAGCAGGTGGCAGTGGTGTGGTAAACTCCATTCAAGCACCAGGAAACAAATTAAGTTGCTTAGGACAGTAAATGTCATGTCAAAGAAAAACTAAACTTTTTGTAGAAAAACCAACATGGCTTTATTTAAAATTCAGAGAAATGTTTCACCACAAGTGTAATTCAATTTTGCCCCCTCCGTCCCCCCCCCCTCCCGTGTGAACCAAGTGTATATTCTATATATGCTGTTAAAAAAATAAGCTTGTTGACTTGTGGAGTGTCTTTATTCACACTTGAGCATGATTGTGTTGTGTGTGTGAGAGAGGCTGTAGTTGTGGTTATGTATCCGTATGTAAACATCTCCATGCTCCCGTTACCTCCCATGGAAATGTTTTCAACAGTATAAATATGACCTGTGACCTTTTCCCCTCAGAACTTCCCCCTACCCAACTCCATAATAGTAACAGTATTCTCCATTATAAGTGTATGGCCTTTCACAATACAAAACCCCAATATGTATTTTGGAAATCCCTCTCCCTAGAGGGCTCTATGCAAACAGAGTACGTATACGGTCTGTTCCAAAAATTTGGCTGCACAAAAAGTACATAACTGCGCAAACGGAGCTCCATTTGCATGGAGCCCTTAACCCCTCCCTAAGCCTTCGCATGACTTCATCAAAGCTCGTCATGTCTCCTGGTGAGATCCTCTCCGTAATTGGTCGCCTGGCTCCCCACAAACATGTTCCAATTAGCCAGAATCTCCTTCTTGGTTATTTTGTCATCCTGTTTCGTCCAATCGCAGAGGAGGCAAGTTTCAGGTCCCGCCCACCACCATTCATTGCGTCATGATTGAGAGAAGGATGAAATTGAGGGAGAAATGGATAGATAAGTGAGAAAGGGAGAAAAGTGTGAATGAAGGACAGATGGAGAGAAAGAGATTCATTATAATTAACAGGTCATTACCCCCAATTAATTCCATTATGTTGATTATTAGCGGTGTTCAGGCTGACATGTGATGACATGACATGTGATGTGAGAGAGCCCTGAATCTGCTCCCAGGCTCATGTCTCTGAAGTGTCGCAAATGGCACCCTATTCCCTATAGTGCACTACTGTTGACCAGGGTCAATAGGGCTGAAGTACTGCACTACAGGAAATAGGTTGCCATTTGGGATGTAAACATCTTTGTTTTAGCATAAAAGCTACTATTTTCAAAGTTCCTAATTTAAACTGCTAGGAGACTGTTCTTGTATTATTACCACAGATGTCATTTAAAATGTACATAGGATAGGCCTATGCGTTGCACATGTCACCAAATACAGTGGTCAGTTGTAACAGGATGTTATTTGGTTTTCATATGAGAAGTCGGTGTGAGGTTGGGGGAAGGTGTGAGGTCAGAGAGGAAGGGGAGATGCTACGGGGTGAGTTGGAAGGGGTGTGAACGGGTGGGGGTATGCACTGCACGATAGTTGTAGCTATGGCGGTGGTTAGATGTGAGGTGAGGGTAGAAAGGGGAACACAGGAGGTGTGAGTTGTAGAGGGGTACAGGGATGAGGAGGGGTGCTTCAGAGGGGATAAGATTGTGTGTGGAAGTGGATTAGGAAACATTTGTTGTAATGGGTATACAGGTATGATAAGTTTAGTTTGTGGTAAGATCAGGCAGTAGGACTGGGGAGATGCGTACCTTGTCTGTGTCTGTCTCGTGGATGAGGTGCTTAGCCTCATTGTCAGTATGGTCAATCTCTCCTGGCAGGATCCACTGAGCTACCTCATGGTTATCCAGGAAACCATCCTGACAACACAACAGACACAAACCTGTTAACTTAGTATGTTGACAGAGAGAGGGGTGCGTGTGTGTGTAAGTATTGACATGGCTGGTCTGAGGGGTAGGGTACTGTAAGTGTACTGACTTAAATAGTGATGTTATAGTAATGTATAAGGAGAGGATGTTGTCAATGTTAAGGTGATCCAGTAGCAGCAGACTAGTGTACCTTGTTGGTGTCTCTGATCTCTGTGAAGTGCTTTTTCTCCGTCAGCACCCAGTCTGGTTCACTCTCTCCATTCTCAGGTGTGAACATGTCCCCTGTGATGGAGAACAGGTTACAGCTTGTACAGTAGGTGTTGTATTTCTAAAGTAAATTCCAGGGGTTATGAGCTAGTTCAGGGCTACAACAAAATTGTGAAACGTCTGGGGGTACCCGAGGAGCGGTTTAAAAACCACTGGTCAATACGCTGTGCATCTCTGGGTTATCTTCTGTTTGTGTACGCATACCAGCACTTTTCATTTAACATATAGTTGGTTGTGGACCCAAGAATATCATGCATAGATGGTAATAAAATATTTCATTTTTTGTTCTCATATTAAAATGTGTAAAAAAACAATTACATTTGGTTGATGACATATTGTATGTTCTCTGTTTGGAAAGGGTAGTAAGTTGAAGGAGAGACTAACCAATGTATTCGTCAAGGGTGATCTTTCCATCACCGTTCTTGTCAATGTCTTCTACGGTTTCCTGAAGCGAAACAGAATAAAATAGTTTAGAAGTGGGCTGGAGAAAAAAGTACACCACCTGGATGTTCCTCAGAATTTGATTGATCTTGTGACTCTAGTGACTGATCCCAGTCCTCTGACTGACCTGTATAACAACGGCCTTCATGTGGTCGTACTCCTCGGGGTGAAGGAAGGCAGTGAACTCGTCCTTGGTGGCGATGCCGTCCCCATCGCGGTCAGCTGTTCTAAAGCGCCTCTCGTCTCTAGTCAGCATGGCCTTGTAGCTAGCCTTGTCATCCACGTCGTCAAACTCCTCATCTGCAACGGAGCGGAGGACATTCTCAGAGTCAAGACATGGCTTTGTAAAGCAAAGATCAGGGGTCGTATGTATCAAGCGTATCAGTGTAGGAGTGCTGATCTAGGATCAGGTCTCCCCTGTCCATGTAATGTTACTTGTTATGATCTAATAGGCTAAACTGATCACTAACCCCTTCCCCTGCCTTTGTATTAACAATACGAGCCTAAGATGACACCACTATCGCATAGCTGTATGGCCACTACTGTACTGTCATGTTCAGCTCTCCTCTCTCATTCCCATCTCATTTTTGGATTGTGTTTGTAGCTCATGATCAATCTCTCCTTATATTACACAGTAATTTCATCAAATTTGATCCTACATAAATAGTATCTTGGTTGTGCCAAAACCTGCCCATCATTCCAACAATCTTTAACACCCATAAAGCCTACTAATTATATGTGGACTATACACCTCAGGTAAATTTGGACTGCCCTTTTGAAGTCCCACCCCCTCGCTCATTCACCTCAAATTTAGGCTACCCATGCTCCCACACACACCCCCTCCCTTGTCGTACCCAGGTAGTAGCCGTAGGTGGTGTTCTTGTATTCCTCCCAGCCGATCTTCCCATCCTTGTTCTGGTCGTACTCCTTCCAGTGTTTCAGCACATTCTCCTCGATGTACCTCCTCTGCCTGTGTTTGATCCACTGGTGCAGTTCACCATGGCTCACGAAACCATCCTTGTCTGTGTCGATGCGATCTACAATCTTCCTGCCAAAGGGACAGAACAAGCCAACTAAGCCTACTACCTACAGAAGCGAACTTGGCCACCATTCAAGAGCCTGGTTCCTTTCTAGGTGTCTTTCTTGGTTCCAGTCTTTCCAGGGAGTTTTTCCTAGCCACTGTGCTTCTACATCTGCATTGCTTGCTCCTTGGGGTTTTATGCTGGGTTTCTGTATAAGATAATTTCCATGTAAAAGGACCCATGAGCACCAACGTGAAGTTCATAGGAGCATATCAAATTGGATGTCAAATGAATGCTAAGAGTATATTTCTGATAAGGCATACTGTATATACATTTGTTACAGGTTTTCGTTTTTCCATTTATGTTTTGAGTTTGGACTTTTAGCACGTAGGGTGCACCGATTGGTGTCACCTTGTTAGTCAGAAGGTGTTTCACCTGTACTGGCCCAAGTGATATTTAAGAGCAGCTGGCCCAGTGCTCCAGTTGTCTTGAGAGATGTGTAGGGTCAACACTTTTAGTTGGCGCTCCCTATTTGATTTCTAGAAAAACATTCCTTTGTCTGATCTTCCCTGTTTTCATTTTGCTAAACTTTTTGGTTTGCCTACGGTCTTTAAGTTTGGTGTGGGTTTTTCATTTGTTTGCCTCTTACTTTGCAAATTCAGTGGGTGCTCATGGTGGGTGTCTTTTAGGTCCCAGTTTTTATTGCTATGCAATTTTCAGTGGGAACCCCCATGAGTGTCATTCAGAACCCCTCCTAAAACCCCAACTGTTTAGTTTTGGTTGTTGTCAGTGAGTCTTTGTTAAATCCCCTTTTGTTTGGTCAAAATGTTTGATTCTTGCTGGGGAACGTAACATTTTACAACCAAATTTGATCTTGTTTGGGGCAGAGCTCATTAAAATAATACCCAAATAAGGATATTGCATATTTATACTTTTTATTATTTAACTAGGCAAGCCAGTTAAGAACAAATTATTTTTACAATGACGGCCTAGCCCGGCCAAACCCGGACAGCCTGGGCCACTGCCCTATGGGACTCTCAATCACGGCTAGATGTGATGCAGCCTGGATTCGAACCAGGGACTGCAGTGATGTCTTTTGCACTGAAATGCAGTGCCTTAGACCGCTGCACCACTCGGGAGCCCAACTTTGCAGTGAGTGTGGCTACATCCCAAATGGAACCCTATTTCATACATAGTTCCCTCTTTTTGACCAGAGCCCTATTGGCCCAGGTCAAAGGTACTGCTGTACATAGGGAATATGGACCCTGGTCTATAGTAATACATAACATAGGAAATATGGGCCCTGGTCAAAAGTAGTGCATATTCGCCATTTGGGACACAACCTGCATGGGAGTTCTGTAACATAATGTACCCAAGTTTGTCTTTGCTTTCCTCAGGGGTCAGCTGGTCGAAGGTCTTGGCTTCCTCTTTACCCAGGAAGGCTTCGTGGTCATAATGGAAACCAGTGGAGTCGTCATGGGCGTGGTCACTCAGGTCACTATGGCGATGGACACGCTTCTCTTTAGCGGGCACAGCTACCACCACCCCGAGGATGAGAATGAGGGAAGGTAGTGACTGCAGCAGCATCTTCTGTCCTGAGAAAGAAAAAAGGAGAAAGAGAGAGACACTACAGCAGACTAACAGAATTTATCCTACAAATAGACAGAGATGATACTTGCCAGACACATGGGCCTCACTCAAAATAATACATTATTGGGTTAGACAATAACTGTTTATTTAATGCAAACAGTGATACATATGGTCATAAAAAAGTGTGTTCCACTTTTGTGCCCTATTTATAGGCTACTGTCTTGAGTCCTGACATGAATTAGGATTAATCAGTCAGTCTGTTGTCTTAACACTTCTGAATAATGAATACAACAATAAATTACATCAATAATGCCTGTGAATTCATTTTAAAAAATGTTTTCAAGCAAAAAGGGATGCAGTTAGGTAGCCTACATATTTTAAGACAATGAGTTTAGGCTACTTCAAGAACATTTTAACTTGGCATAAACTGTACACAACGTTTTTTGTTGTTTTTTTTAAAGAATTTTAAACAACCAAAATCACTCAATTTCTTTACTGGAGCATATACGTCCATGCATTATTAATAATAATAATAAAACACGTACCAATTTTTAGCAACACGTCTCAATCACGGTTTTTTCTGGGCTTGTAAAGATACGCGTTGGCACTTTCCCTGCCTCTTTAAATTCTACAATAAAGGAGGCGGTGCCACGCTTTCTCAGTCGACCATTCGCAGACACGCTGACAAGAAAATAAACCAATAGAAACGAGGAAATGGGATTAACGGAGCCCGAGACTGATTTCGATTGGCTTTGAAGCGCCACGTTGACATGCGAACGCGCAAACCTCCATACCGGAGCGCGCATGAAGAGATTTTTACGAAAGTTTTCATCAGCAATGTAAAGGGACACCTGAGGTGTATAAACATACGGCAAGGAATGGCAGGCAGCATTGTTTGGTAAAACCCAATGCAATTGACATGCATCTTGCCCACTCATATGAAACCAGGGAGGATGGAAAACCACACCACTGTAGCCTTTACCACTGTAAAGTCCGAAAATGATATACATACTAATATCGGGAACGACAGACAAACGTGATATTTATTATAAAGGAATTTATTCAGCATTGGGGGGAAATTATTTTCACATAAATAAATAACGTATGCTTATGTTGTTCTGGAAACCTAACGCTTGGGGGCAGAGTGGGATACCTTTTGAAACGAACAATCTAGAAACCACAGCAGATCTTTTTTTCTTCAAAATCCCCCTTTTTTCGTTTCCCGACTTCCTTCCTACCACATACCTCCCGCCAGAGCCACCTTAGCCTATTTCCACTCAGTATAATTTTCAGGGCAGTTACATCAGTTTAACTTTTAATGCCTCGATAAAATAATTAATTCATTCCTACTTTATTATATGAGAAGGAAGTATTTTGTTTAGGTTTAGCATCATTTATTTTCAATGTTTGGTCATACGAACGGAGTTTGATATGATTAGAATTGGCTATTATTCATTAATTCATTCATTTTATGTAGCCAATTTCTCCATATTGTCATTGGAATTGTTGTTATTTACTTAATTGTGTTATTCAGGCCTACTTCATTTGGTTATTAAAGGTGAATAGCTTTTTTTCTATTTTGATGTTAAGGCTATAAAACAGTCATAAATAATTCATTGTGCCAAATTGTGACGTAAATGTGCGTACTATGTACTGGTGCATCAAAATACAGTGGGACAGTTTTACAGGCTTTTCCAATGGATGAAAGAGATCCAGGCTACTGTCCAAACACTTAACGACACCTTATCCCCTCTGCCCTCAAATTAAGTGGACACTTCTGATGACATTTCATCACGTCTGACGAGTATACACTTGCAGGGCAAGGGAGGAAGGAAGGAATTATTGTTAAATGGACTACCATTGGCCGGAAATTCGTCACTCGTTCATCCCGAGATGATTGTGTTTTCAGCCACTGGTAGTTTGTGGGTGTTTTATATGGCTACAGTCAATTATGAGTGCATGTCTATATTAAATATATAATTAATAATATATACCAATTGTATGATAGCTAGCAAATGAATTAGCTAACTACCATTAGCCTGCCTAGCTGGAACTTCTGAAGAAGGAAAATGTTTTATTTCTACAATTTCCAAAAGATAACCAAACAAAAACATATTTTTCTTTACGTAGCAGCAAAATTTCACACTTATTTGCATTCCTTTTTACTTACACTTGTATCTTGACTTCTCCATTGATGTTGTTTTTAAGTTTTCGCTGACTTTTCTTAGCGAATGCGCAATCGTCGCAAATTGAATTATGGGGAGTTTCTAAAAACTAGGGCTGAGGGGCTTACGTTGCAAACTTCCCTTGCTTGGCTAATCATTTGGACCACCCTCCAAGATGGCGTTGGGGATTCCCCCAAGGGCATAAGGCGAGGGTAAGTGGATGAGGGTGTGTTTTTGAAGTCTTTGGACCGCAACCCCAGTCTACATTTAGGACCCCCTGTAGGTTAGGCAGGGCTCTGGTACTTGTAGTACTATGCCCTGTAAATATTTTCTTGTTGTACTGTTATTAGTAATGTTAAGATGGCGCCGGAGAACAAGGCTGATATTTTAATTATTCCTAACCAATCATGTTTTTTAGTTTGTTTCTTTGCGTTGTTTGTAACTTATTTTGTACATAATGTTGCTAATACGGTCTCTTATGACCGAAAATAACTTCTGGGCATCAGAAGTGCGATTACTCACCACGGACTGGCAGAATCCTTTTTTTCCTTTAATGAGTCCGAAAAGCCCGACATTAATGATATACTGCTCTCCCGGGAACAGGCCCAGATCCCGTCATTTGTACGAAGAGACGGCACAGAAAAAGGGGCCTTAGAATTGGTAGGCAATCGAATAAATCCTTCCTTTCATTCTGCTAGCAAACATGCAATCTTTGGAAAATAAAATTGACGACCTATGCGGAAGATTAAACTATTCCTCTGACACCGCCAGGACCTCTATACCAGGCGGTGTCAGAGGAAGGCCCTAAAAATTGTCAAAGACTCCAGCCACCCTAGTCATAGACTGTTCTCTCTGCTACCGCACAGCAAGCAATACCGGAGCACCAAGTCTAGGTCATAGAGGCTTCTTAACAGCTTCTACCCCCAAGCCATAAGACTCCTGAACATCTAATCAAATGGCCACCCAGACTATTTGCATTGCTCCCCCCCCCCCCCCCCCCCCCACACCGCTGCTACTCTGTTGTTTTCGTCTATGCATAGTCACTTTAATAACTCTACCTACATGTACATAATACATCAACTAACCGGTGCCCCCGTACATTGACTCTGTACCGGTACCGCCGTGTATAGTCTCGCTATTGTTATTTTACTGCTGCTCTTTAATAACGTGTTACTTTTTACTTTCTTATTCATTTTTTAAAAACTGCATTGTTGGTTAGGGGCTCGTAAGTAAGTATTTCACTGTAATGTGTGAATACCTGTTGTATTCAGCGCATGTGACTAATAAAATAAGATTTTGATTCGATTGGATTATTACTGAGTGAATTCAGTAAAAGTGGGACTCTTTTTGCATTTACGCCTCCTGTAACCTCTTCAGAGATCTATCTAACATATTAGCCCAATACATGATACATTTCTGAAATCCTCAGATGTTTCCTAATCACACACAATTGAATTGAATTGTCATTGGGGTACAATTGGGACTATAATAATGGTGTCCTAGTTATTTTAGTCTGCTGTCCCAGTCTACCAAATGAAAATATGCTTTTGACTCACTGTACACAAATGGGTGTGTCATCCCTCCTGTCAATATGATATCAACACAGTTTTTTCTGTGATTAGGAAACTTCTTGAGGATTTCAGAAATGTATCGTGTTGAGCTAATATTTTGGATAGATGTCAAAAGAGGTTATAGCAGACGGAAATACAAAAAGTGTCGCACTTATTCCGAATTGATCCTACTTAATTGTGTTATTTAGGCCTACTTCATTGTATTATTTGCGCAATTGTGTAATTTACTTCATTTGTCCTTCCTTGAGATTTTCTCATAAACCCATAGAAATAGAAAGACCTTCTCACAACATTCTGGGAATGGAACCGATTCGCTATCTTAGTTAACAGGAATCCATTAGTTCTCAGTGTTGGACTCCTCAGTCAGGACAATGGTTGACAGCAGGTGTTGCTGTTATTGGATAGTTTTACACAGGATGTTGCTGAACGACACAGTTGAGACTTTCTCATCCCCTCCTCTAACCATACCTTTTTATTATGTCCTCTCTCTCTCTCTTTCCCTCTAATTCAAACTAGTTCTCTCGGTTTCTTTCTCCTTTCTCTTGCTATCTCCCTATCTCACACATACCCTGTCTGCCTCTTTTTCCTCCGCTCGGTTTCATTCTCTCTTCTGTCTTTCCCTTTCTGTCTCTCTCTCCCTCTCTTTCTCTTTTGGTCTCCTCTCTCGCTCCTCTCTTCCCTCGCCTAAGGCAGTGTGTCTAGTTCCATGGAGCAATTGAAGGTGACAGGGGCAGTGAGAGAGGAGGGGAGAGGGAGGGATGGAGGGAGGACGTGCCACAGTGCCTGGGGGCACACAACAGCAAAGAGATGGAGAGAGGAGGAAGAGAGAGAGAGGAAAGAAGGAAAGACAAAAGCAAGGAAGAGGAGGGGAAGAGTGAATTGAGTGGGGGAAATTGACATAAAGTGAGAGAGATGGATATAGAAATGAATATTTCATAATCAATGTAGCCCCTCCCCTTTTATGGAAATTCACAGAGTTAATAGAGTCACGAAAGGGAAAAGGACACACACACACAGACACACAACCGCACGCACACGTAAGCTCGTGTGTTTTGTTTTAAGGACTTGATATTAATTTGTCCCGGCATGGTTGCTATGGTGACCTCCATCCCCCTCCCCCCAGCAGTGAAAAAGAGAGAGAGGGAGAGAGAGCGAGAGAGGGTGACAGGGATGAACTAACAAGAGACTGAAAAAATGTGCCCTAAAGCTGCACGCATATTCAAGTAACACACAAACACACACGCATACACATATACAGTACACACACTCAGGGCCGGCTCTAGCCTTTTGGGCCCCCCCAACTCACGGGCAAAAGTGATTAACAAAATCAACGGTGGCCCCCTGGAGGTCAGGGCCCCTGGGCAAGTGCCCTGTGTGACTAGTCGGTATTTGGCCATGATTCCTACAAGTTTAGATACTTTTGTCTTGCCAGTTATGTGGACACCCATTCAAATTAGTGGATTTGGCAATTTCAGCCACACCTGTTGCTGACAGGTGTATAAAATCGAGCACACCGCCATGCAATCTCCATAGACAAACATTGGCAGTAGAATGGCCTTACTGAAGAGCTCAGTGACTTTCAACATGACACCCTCTTAGGATGACACCTAACCAACAAGTCAGTTCGTCAAATTTCTGCCCTGCTAGAGCTGCCCCAGTTAACTGTAAGTGTTGTTATTGTGGAAACGTCTAGGCGCAACAAAAACTCAGCTGCGAAGTGGTAGACAGATTGTGCTTCCAGCTTTGTTGCAATAGTTTGAGGAAGGCCCTTTCCTGTTTCTGCATGACAATTCCCTGTGCACAAAGCAAGGTCCATACAGAAATGGTTTGTCGAGATCGATATGGAAGAACTTGACTGGCCTGCAGAGCCCTGACCTCAACCCCATCAAACATCTTTTGGAAGAATTGGAATGACTGTGAGGCAGGCCTAATCGCCCAACATCAGTGCCCAACCTCACCAATGCTCTTGTGGCTGAATGGAATCAAGTCCTTGAGGAATGCTACAACATCTAGTGGAAAGTCTTCCCAGAGTAACATTGGCTGTTATAGCAGCAAAGGAGGGACCAACTCCATATTAATGCCCATGATTTTGAAATTAAATGTTCAACGGGCAGGTGTCCACATACATTGGGTCATGTAGTGTATATACTGAACAAAAATATAAACATAACATGCAACAATTTCTAAGATTTTACTGAGTTACAGTTCATATAAGTAAATCGGTCAATTGATCCCGCTGGTGAAGAAGCCGGATGTGGAGGTCCTAGGCTGGCGTGGTTACACGTCGTTTGCGGTTGCGAGGTCGGTTGTGAGTACGGCCAAATTCTATAAAACGATGTTGGAGGCGGCCAGCATCCCGGAGTCACCTCTTCACTGTTGACTTTGAGACTGGTGTTTTGTGGGTACTATTTAATGAAGCTGCCAGTTGAGGACTTGTGAGGCGTCTGTTTCTCAAACTACGTAGACACTCTAATGTACTTGTCCTCTTGCTCAGTTGTGCATCCCACTCCTCCCACTCCTCTTTCTATTCTGGTTAAAGCCAGTTTGCGCTGCACACAGTGTTGTATGAGATCTTCAGTTTCTTGGCAATTTCTCACATGGAATGGCCTTCCTTTCTCAGAACAAGAATAGACTAACGAGTTTCAGAAGAAAGTCATTTGTTTCATGCCATTTTGAGCCTGTAATTGAACCCACAAATGCTAATTCTCCAGATACTCAACTCGTCTAAAGAAGGGCAGTTTTATTGCTTCTTTAATCAGAACAATAGTTTTCAGTTGTGCTACCATAATTGCAAAAGGGTTTTCTAATGATCAATTAGCCTTTTAAAAGTACAAACTTGGATTAGCTAACACAACATGCCATTGGAACACAGGAGTGATGGTTGCTGATAATGGGCCTCTGTCCGCCTATGTAGATATTCCATAAAAAATCTGCCATTTCCAACTACAGTAGTCATTTACAACATTAACAATGTATACACTGTATTTCTTATCAATTTGTTGTTATTTTAAATGGAGAAAAAATATACGCTACTTTCGAAAACAAGGACATTTCTAAGTGACCACAAACTTTTTTATATATATATTTAGGGGAGTTGGGGGCCCCCTATTGGCTTGGGGCCCTAAGTGATTGCTTATGCAGTTTATGCCTGGAGCCTGCCCTGCACACACTTGTGCATACAGGCAGACACACAAGATACAGTGTACATGTATGCCCATAAACCCACTCATACAAAGACAGGATGCATAGAAACATCTAAAACACATTTATAGAGATATCTTATATTCTTGCTTCATTGTTTCTGGGGAAAAAAATCCCTTCTTTTTTATGTCATCTATCTCTTACCTCAGATGATTCTCTGTAGCCAGCGACAGAGAGAGAATGACAGAGAGAGAGGAAGTTTAGACGGGAGGGAGGGAAGGAAAGAAGGGAGGGAGCGAGAGAGAGAGAGAGCGCAGAGTTTTGTCAACCGGAAATAAAACATGTTGGCACCCTCCTTCTCCTCCACCTCCCCCCTCCTCCCATCTCTCTCTCCCTGTCTCTCGCTCTCTCTTCCTCATGCCCTCCCTGTCCCCCTTTCTTCTTCTTCTTCTGATCTTATAGTCATACTTAAGTCTTCTTGTTTATTCTCTAGTCTTTATAATAATAACATGAGCTTCCTCGTTCCATTCTCTCTCTGTGTTCTTGAAGTAGTGGTGCACTTCTGTTAAGGTTTGAGTCAGTTGTATTTCAATTCAATCAATTCGGGTGATTAGAACATTTTAATTCAAGACGTGAAAACTCATCCTCATTGAAAGTAAATTTAGGCACTTCCTGAATTAAAATGCAATTGACATTAACGTTGTGTGTTACGAAAATCATCCAATCCAGTCTACCTCCCAAAAAGTATCTGTTTGTAGTGTAGTTTTTAGAATATCAGGCAAAGGTGTTGTATTATGACTGTAAAACATAGTGAGCTCTCTAATTGTATTCAATTAACCTTTATTTAACTAAGCAAGTCAGTTAAGAACTTAAGAACAAATTCTTATTTACAAATGACGGCCAAAACCTAACCCGGACGACGCTGGACCAATTGTATGCCGCCCTATGGGACTCCCAATCACGGACGGTTGTGATACAGCCTGGAATCGAACCAGGGTCTGTAGTGATGCCTCTAGCACTGAGATGCAGTGCCTTAGACTGCTGTGCCACTCAGGAGCCCAAAACATCAGCAGACACCAAATAAGACTAAAGATAGATAACTGGGATTTGAGTAATAGAGTTCTCCTCAATAAATTGCCACTATATTATATTACAGATATATTACCCCACAGGACTCAACATTAGTTTGCTCAAACTGTAGATGCATTCTCTCTTCTCATTTTTGTAGTGTCAAGGACTCTCTAGTTCTCTGGGCTAATCCAATGAAATATGCAAATGTGGTGTCACGAGTGACAAAGTGCAGTCAGAGAGAAACCAAGCCAAACATTCCGTAGCACGCGTATTTGGCAGCTTGTACTGTGTAGAGTGTGTGTATGTGGGGAGGGGCCTCACGTCGTAGTCTGTAAGGATAGCGACTGACCAAGTTGGTGCGTGACGGTGTCACTGGTGTGTGAGGGTGTCACTGGTGTGTGTGTGTGTGTGTAAAAAAACAAGTACTGTGTATGGAAGTGTATACCTCAAAGTGTTTGTACTATGGCTATAACTGTGTGTTCCTAGAATGCAACCCTTTGTTTCATATTTGCAAATGTAAATGTATGCAGTTTCTCCAGCCAGAACTGGGCCAGTGGTCTCTCTCCCCCTGTCCTCTGTATCCGAAAGGTCAGAGTTTCTCTCTACAGTCCAAACCCGTTGGAACACTATAAGGCCAAACACATTTCAGTTTTAAAGCTTTACCTACGGTGTTCTTATGAATGGCTTTATACGCCTGTATTAAATAGGTTGTTATTCATAGACCGTTTATATATCATTTGTTATATATTTATTAACAAGTACATACCGGTGCATGTCTAACAACATTCAGTACAAGGACATGTAACCTCATAGATCATGAGTAATATGGCTTTTACATAAAATGGGTACACTATGGATTAATGTTTGGAAGCCGCCCTTCAAATAAAGTGTCAATAGGCCTTGTTTTGAAATTGATATAGGTGATCGTCATCCTCCCTTCATCCTTCACCCTCCCTTCACGTTTCTTTCATTCTCTCCATACCTTTACCAGCCCTCCCTCCATCTTCCCCTCGTCTCTCTCTCTCTCGCGCTCTCTCTCCATCACCCCTTTTCCTGGCATTAAGTCCAGACCTGACACTGACACTGAGTCTGTGTGTCATCCTTCTCTTCCTCCCTCCCTCCTCCTTCTCTCTCCCTCTCTATCCATCGCTCCGAGGACCAGAGTGCCTGCAGACTTGTTTCTCTCTCCCTGGCCCACTCCCCCCTCCCTCGCCTCCTCTCTTTCGCTCTGTCTAACTCTCTCCATCTCTACTCTGGCTCGCCTCCCTGCTCTCTCTTTCTCTTTGCACACACAGTCAACAAAAGCGAGGTCAGAGGAGAGGGATGAGGGTATAACGAAAGAGAGGAAGAGGAGGAAGAGCGAAACCTTGGAAGCAGTGGAAAGACTAGAGAAACATCAAGTTTGGAAAACCATTGGCATCCTCTCTCTTGAGGAGGTGAGTGTCCTTTCACTAAACTTGTCAACCAACATCAATGTTGGGGGAAAGAGAGACAGACACAGACAGAGACCAAATAAGAGAACAAGGCAAATTTGAACGAAACAAATAGGAACTATTTATGGCAGACAGTGAGAGGTATAGCAAAAGTACCAACTGGACTAAAGAGAGGGTGGATCCACACGGAACCGCACAGAATCAAGACAACTTGACCTTTGACTCGAGGTAGAGATACAGAAAGGCACTGTGAGGCAAACAGGTAGAGATACACCCCGCTAGCAAGGTCCATGAATATATGGCCAGAGAACTAGCTCTCACTCACTGATGCCTCAGGGTTTCTCCACTTCTTCTGTAATGTATAACCTTTCCCCACTTTTACTTGGTATGTTTTCCAGCTAAAGGTCTGCTAATAACGATTTATGAAATCTGCCTGTCCGGTGTCTTATGCTTATAACCGGTATGACTCTATGCTGGTTACGATACCTGGTTGTAGTCATAGTTGGGAGTCAGTGCACAGCATACTCACAGATTTTGAATAAAAGGACAAGGCAGGATTTATTTATGCTATTCCAGTCTCAATCATGATCACTGATTAACGGATCCATGAATCAACTGTAAACTGTGGAGTGAGGTGTATAGTGTTAGAGCATATCTTGCCCCACAAACAAGATAATGTGTGTCCAGTGTTGTGAGTTGTTAGTCTCTTCCATCCTTGCTGTATTAGGGCCTATTGTTGCGTGTTATTCCGAAGTCCATTGACTGTTTAGTTGCTCTATTTCTCTATCATCATGTGTCATTCGAGTGTAGTTACAGTGTTGTGAGTATTTCTGCCCCATTTCTCTGTATGCCAGTATCACTGTCATACGTAGTCAGTGTGTATTTTTGTATGTACTTTTGTCCCCCCCTTTCAGTGCACCATATTAATGTGAAGTTAGCTTTAAGGTTAGAGTAATGTGGTGTTGTGAGTGTGCTCCCCCCTTCTCCGTGTATTACAGGTGTAGCTAGTGTTGTGTGTAATTCTGCTCCCCTGTATCACTAGTACAGCTTTAGTGTTGTGCATACGTATTTCCGCTCCCCTTCTGTCTGTTTGTGTATAATAATGTGTGTAATGTTACTTCTACATTGTGACTGTGTATCATTAGTGTAGTTTGTATCTGGGGTTGTGTTCTGCCTGTGTGGTTAATGGTAGCTGACAGTGTTACTCTCTCCTCCCATGCGTGTGTGTATAGTCAGTGTCAGAGTGGAGGGGATGTAGCTCCTAATTACTGAGTGTGTTTGTAATGAACTCCCGTGTGTCGCCGTGGTAGGCTAATGCACAAGCTTGTGTCTGTCTGTCTGTCTGTCTGTCTGTCTGTCTGTCTGTCTGTCTGTCTGTCTCTCCAAACCCGATCACTTATTTCCTTTACCTTTCTCTCCTCTTCCTCCCCCCTCTGTCTTCCAGTAGTTCTGATCTGTGTTCTTATTGGAGGAGAGAAGTAAGAGGTCAGAGGTGAAGGGGAAGTGTTATGTGTGAGAAACTCAGCATGCTGAATCTACAGAACACCTCCAGCTGGACTGGGCCAAACAACTGGTACCATCAACCAACACAGCACGGTACAGATAGGAAACAGAGGTGGTGTGTGTGTGTGTGTGTGTGTGTGTGTGTGTGTGTGTGTGTGTGTGTGTGTGTGTGACTCGTGGAGTCAGCTTAGGGTGAGCTGGAGAATCTTCCACATGACTGAGCAGAAACAGTGTGCCAACAGCTACAAAACACACACACACACACACACACACACACACACACACACACACACACACACACACACACACACACACACACACACACACACACACACACACACACACACACACACACACACACACACACACACACACACACACACTCAGTGACAGAGTGCACAAACACAAAACAGTGAAATGCATACGTACATGTGGAGATATGGAGGATGCATAAACGCTTGTTACACTCAGGCAGACAGTAACTGGTGGACACACAAACACACACATTTCACCAAGAAAAGAGCTTCAATTATCCTTCTGTTCTAGAACAATCTCTCTCCCCCTTTCCATTAGATGGCTGTGTGGTGGATGATGTGAGCGTGCGGATGGTGGGAGGAGGAGAAGGAGTGCAAAGAGAGAGGGATGAGGTAGAGGACGCCCAGCATCACCTCCAGCTGAAGAGAAAGCTCCAGAGGAATCGCACCAGTTTCACCCAGGAGCAAATTGATGCGCTGGAGAAAGGTCTAACCCCAGCCCCAGGCTTCAGTTGAGGCCTGTGGAGATTAAATTAAATTACAGTAATAAACATTAAGGAAAAGCTTAGTTTAATGCCATGGGCATGTGTGTGTGTGTTAATGTGAACCATTGTGGGCTTCTTGACAAATTTTTCTCCACATCACAGAGTTTGAACGGACACATTACCCAGATGTCTTTGCCAGAGAGAGATTGGCAGCTAAAATCGACCTTCCAGAGGCTCGCATTCAGGTAACCAACCGTTCACTCTGTCTGTCTGTTTAAACCTCTTCTCTTTATTCTTATCCTTTACTCCCCTTAGTGGTCAGATTAGAGTATGGCTGCTACCAAAGTAGTACCTGAGCTGTTCTCAAACCAGTCCTCTGGGACCACCAGTTTTCACATATTTGTTATATTCCAACACAAACACACCTGAATGGTTACAGGTTGGTTGATTGATTGACAGGTGTGGTTTTCCAATCGGCGAGCTAAATGGAGGAGGGAGGAGAAGTTACGCAATCAGAAGCGGTCAGGGGGCGGGACTTCCTGTTCTCAGGCACATGCCCCCCTCAGCACCTCCTTCAACACAGGTGTCTATCACTCTCACCATGGTAACAGCTCAGGTAAGAAACCATTTTTTTCCCAATATGTTTGTAGGTGTACAAGTGTGTGTGTGTGTATTTTTGTATATAATATTATTTTAAAACATATTTCTGTGTTTCTTGATGAAGCCTCGATGCACAGTCGCAGTGACAACTCTCTCTCAAGCTACGGCTCTCTCTCAGTCTTCTCCAATATGCAGGTAAATTCAACAAATGTTTATTTTTTATTGTGCTATGAACTCCGTGGCGTCCATTGACTATTAGTCCTTCATTTTGAACCAAAACTTTTACTGAATCTTTGTTCTGTCTCATCAATCTTATCACTGGTTAACAATCTTCTCTCTTTTCTCTTCCTGCCTGTCCTGTTACTGTCCCTCTCTCCTCTTCTCTTTGCTCTCTCTCTCTCTCTCTCTCTCCAGTCGTTGCCCCCCCAGTCCACTCCCTCTTACCCCTGCATGCTCCCTCCCTCCCCCTCTCCTCCCCCCCTGCCCCGGAAGTTTGACTCCCTCTCTTACCCCTCTCCTCACCTACCTCCCCCTCACTCTGCCAGCTCCAACACAGGTGAGTCTCTGCAGCATGTGTGCATGTGTGTCTGTGAAGATCTAGTATTTAGTTTAGGTACCACTTTGCTAACTCATCCTTCTTCGCTTTGTCTTTCTCTCTTTGTCTCTCTCTCTGTCTGTCTTTGTCTCTCTCCCAGGATATCTCTCTCCTGGTGTGTCGGGTAGTGAGCAGGACTTAGGTCAGTACTGGACCAGACTCCAGTGAGAATAACACAGTTACGGCATGACACTAGACCACCACCAGACCTGCCAGTATCTGAAGATCCACCTATTCTCTGTGACAGACTAAGATACCCAAACACCCAATCCGTTACAATCCAAAGCGATTACAATCAGTCGTTCTAATAATGACAAAACGACCAAAAAAAGTATCAATGACCTACCACAGCCAATAACAATCATGGATGGCCTTGGAACCACCAATGACAATCTAGTATGGGCCTGAAGCAGCCACTGACAATCAAGTATTGCTACTGGACTATTAATTACAATTAAGCTTGATCTCAGCGCACCAGGCAATCAAATGATGAACTGAAACTGGATCCCAGCAGATTCACTCACTCCTTCACTCACTCACTCATTCCTTTTGATGTTTGTTCAGATCAAACAAGACAATCAAGCGTTGAAATGAAATCACCAATCATAGTCAAGCATGGATTTCATTTAACCAATGACAGTCGAGCAGGGATTAATGCAACCAATGACCTAGGAGAGTATAAGACAATCAAAAACAAATACTAGTGAATAAGGACGTTACTGTGATGCCATATTTTTGTCCTCTCTCCATTCCTTTCTGTCAATCTGACTTTTGCAATCTTACCCCTTTTAAAATCCCTTCCCTCATCTGTACATTTAGCACTGTGTGTGTGCGTGCGTGCGTGCGTGCGTGTGTGTACGTGCAGACATGAGTGAGTGTTTGTATGTGTGTAGCTGCATTTTGTGTATGTGTGTGTCTTTAAACTGCTAATCATTTTAGTGTACTCCCTTTTTGTGAAACTGTTTGAACTAAGAATAAAATTCTAAATGTGAAACTAAACAATGCCTGTTATTTAACCGTCATTTATCATTAATAAGAGGCCTAGCTTGATTCATGTAAGAGTTGGAATGTGCATTGCTTATATTTTGAAATAAGTGAATTTACACCACATATACTGTACAAACAGGGAAATAATGTCTGGAAAGGGGGGAATCCTGAGGTGGCTTTCTTTCTGAACACAAAAAGACTTTGGCTAATTTAAATGTGAGAATATTTACCAAATCGTCAGTAACATATTGATCTATGTAAGTGAACCACCCCTCAGAATCGTCTGGTGGCGCTTGTCTATTATATGGCCTTCAGAGCTTTTGTTTATTTCTCACTCTGTCACTGAGCAGGAGCATTTCCTGCCTATGTGACTGTGGATTTCCTGTTTTTGTTACTCACATCACCACACCCACTGTAAATAATGCCCTGACTGACTGACAAACCAATTCTCACGGGGACATGAAACGCACTCGTACAAACTTGCAAATGCGCACACGCGCACGCACACACACACACACACACACACACACACACACACACACACACACACACACACACACACACACACACACACACACGTATGCCGTATACAGTTCTTGTAATCTTGATAATCACAATCAACACAAACACTCAGTTACAGCCTGCCCATATAAGGTCCTATATGCTAACACAATTATTTATGTGTTTCCGTGGCAATGTTTAAATGAGTGTAATTAGGAGCAGAGTTAACGAGGTGTGGAGATTCCGAGAGGATGTTGCACGCAAGACACTCTTAACCCCTGCTCAAACAATCACATCACCACTATCCCCTATGGACTGACTCTACCTCCTAACCCACCCAACCCATCAACTCAACTTCTATAAGAGAGCACTTATCTACTGTCTGTCTTTGAACATGGCCCTCCCTCTATCACTTCATCTTTCCCATCCCGCTTTCTACTCCCTTCTTCTTGGTCTTGCCCACTCAACACCTCTCTCTCTCTCTCTCCAGCTAAACTTGACCTCACTTCAAACCACTTTCAACTTTGAACATACACTCTTGGACTTCACAAGGGTCACAGTATGTGTATGTATTCACTCTCTTGTGACATTTCCAGTGGACAGGAAGAGTTTCCTTGGTGTAAAAGAGCACTGCTGCTTACCAGGTTTTAGAGCGAGTTCAGTCAAAGTAATCAAAGAAGCATACATCATCTACCCTTTTACTGTATGATGGTAACAAACACAATCCACCAAGAGTTGTATTTCATGGGTGAATTTTCAACATTGACATCTATCTCTCTTTTCACCCCCTCCTTCCTCCTCTCACTCATTATCTCTCTCGCTCTCACTCTCTCATTATCCCCCCCAGCTTCCTGTCACAGAGGAAGTGCCTCACCCTGCTGGCTGGCTCCCCATTGGTTCTCAGATGAACAGTGATTTGGGGGGAGATAGGGAGGGAAGGACAGGGGGATAGATAGAGGGAGCGGGAGACGTAGAGAGGGAGAAGGGTACGAGACAGGGCATTGGGCAGGCAGGAAGATGAGCACCAGAATAAATTAAAGGAGCGAAAGAGAGAGAGGACTACTTAATGTGTTCAACATGACGGCAAGGAAATGGCTTTGAAGGCGTAAGCGGTAAGAAGAGCGCTACAAGAAGCAAGTCAGGAAACTGTCCATGCAGAGACTTTAGAAAACAGAAAGAGAGGGAGAGAGAGAGTTAGTGAAAAAGAGATGGGCTGGCAGGAGAGAGACCTCCATAATGTGTTTGTTAATTCTAATGTATCAATGCTGTGGCATTTATTTTTATGTTCTGCTCAGTATTCTTTTGAATGTACCTTGTTTATGTGCTTTTGTTTGTAACTCATATAATCCGCAGGTGGTCAGATGTGTTTCTATAATTTCAGATGGAGCATGGTCTTATCAGCAGTGTTTTCACTCTTCCTTCAATCATGTCTGTCATGCAGTACACTTTTTTTATTCTCTCTCTCTCTCTCTCTCTCTCTCGTCCCTTCAACTATCCTCTCTCCTTTCCTCCTCTCTCTCTGTACATTGTCTGTGTTCAACCATTCTCTCGCCTTTCCTCTCTTTTTCGTGCTTTTCTTTCTCTCTCCCTCTCACTCTCTCAGTACAGTCTCTCCCAATCCTTGTACCAGTGTCTGATTTTAAGCTGACGCTGGGCATGGTTTGGGGGGGGCCGTGCTGAGGATTCTGCAACAAGTTGTGCGTGTGTGTTTGGGTGTTGAGGGGTCTTTTTGTGCATTAGACCGCTGTGCCACTCGGGAGACGCAATAAATTGCTTTTTGTGGTAACCTTTAGAATTTGTTAAATATTCATCTGACCTCACAATGATTCCATGCCATTGTTGTTAGATACAAGTCATGTATTTATTGATGCAGTACACAGCCTGTACAGGTTACTAATAAATAGTATGATACATAATGAAAATCTGTGCAGTTTGTAGATGTTTTTTTAATGACTTTTTCATACTTTATATCCTAAGATTGAACTAAATCCAATAAAAAGTTTAAAAATGTGGATTGATCTTTGAATGCAATGTAAAGAGCTGAGAAACACTCTTTTCACGCCACTTAGATACAGCTATGACTAGAAGTGACCTTTTCCTAGCAGATTAGGAGAATTTATGCATCATATTAGGATAATTAACATAGCAGGTTTGGAGAATTAGATTAAGGTTAGGAAAAGGAGTAGGGTTAGGTTTAGCGAAAATCACTTTTGGCCTTAGCTCTATTGAAGTGCTGTGAAAAAAGTGTGTAGCTTAGGGGTTCCCAAACTCTTATGGGCCATGACCCCATTTTGATATAGAAAAATTCTTAGGGCCCCAGAGCACTGACGGTGATATCAAGACAACTGGGAACTCTGAAAAATTTGAGGTCAAATCATGACGCCAGTGAACATCAGGTCAGAAAGTCAGAGCTCTAGAAAGAGGCCAGAGTTCCCGAGTTGGAATGACCGTTCAAAATGATTTTTCCCAGTCGGAGATTGTTTTTTCCCCGAGATTCCAGTTGTCTTGAACACACTGAAGTCAGAGATTTCCGAGTTCCCAGTTCTTTTGTATGCGGCATTATTGCTCAGAGGGAGACGGCAGGGTATTCCCTTTGAGACAGGAACACAAACTCCTCCACAGTGACCCGTGAAATCATTCGGTCACATGACAGCTCAATCAGTTGAATGACTTCACTTACCCGCATGTCAACTGAGCCAAATGGAGGTGAGCAGTGAGTGATCACTCGTGTGGGACACTTATAATGCTGTTTTCTGTTAGAAACATGCACAGCCGAGGGAAAGGGGCATGGTTAGCTTTTGAAAGACTCCAATAAGAATTATTTCCTCTGAATCGGTCGCTTGGTTTTTGTATTTCCGCTGCATGCTTGCAAGTACCGTATGTCGTTTACATAGGAAAGATTTTATTTTCATTACCCAGAAAGTCAACCAGTTTTTTTTTGCATCCATTGTGAAAGGCAACAGTTCCTCTCTCAATGCGAAAAATCTTTCCAACACTCACCCTCGATAACCTCCAAGCCTCATTGTGAAATTGTTTTTCAAACAGGCGTGCGTGCAGTTGATGTGGTTTGATGTAGCTAACAATCGAAGTTGCCTGCTGCAGTATATCTCCCTGAAGTTCTGTGCGCAGCTCTTTTGCCACCAGCTGTGTATTATACAATGCCTCCATATGGCAGAAGGAGACACATTCATAAGTAGAGCGCAGAGAGGCCTGCCCCTGTTCCCTGATAGATGAAGCCCCATCTATGCCAAAGCCCACATTTCCATCCCGTGGAATATGGTTTTCGTCAATATAGCCACGCAGCACACATCAACTGTGCCGTTTCATACTCGGGAATCGTGAGACAGAACAATATGTCCTCATGAATAACATCCCCCGACATGTACAGTAAACAAAAGTCAATGCATGGGCATAAACTGGGGAGTTTGAGTCCTTCCATCAGAGTTTCCTCTTGATTGCTAGTAATAGCATAAATGATTTGTTCAACAGTTTTCTCTGACAAAGGTATTGATGTGAGTTTCTGTGCCTCTGCCTCCCCACACATTGTTTTCACCACATCAATTGCAGCCGGTAATATCAGAGTCTCTGCAATAGTGTGTGGTTTCATAGCGTAGCGGGCCTAGTCATTCACCGTGGGAATGACTGAAGTGCAACGGTAAATGCGGCCTTCTCCCACGATCTAAGGGCTCTCTCTGGTTGAATTGTATCTTTTAGATTTGAATAATTATCATTTAGATTTTTAAGCTTAAACACATCACAATGATTTTGGAAATTCTCCTGCAACCCCATTTTTATATCAGGCGACCCCACGCAGTGTCGCGACCCCTTGTTTGGGAACCGCTGGTGTAGCTGTATCGAAGTGACATGAAAAGAGCTTCCACTCTTTTTTTTTATTTTTCTGAGAGCAGACATCTTTTATGTCCAAGCCGTTGTTTTATGTCCAAGCCGCTGTTGAGCAAAGGGAGCTGAAGAGATGGTGATGGATGCTCCGCAGACTGTGGAGATTCAGAATGTTGTTCAACAGCTGATATGCTGATTGTGAAGAAGGTGGATTTTATGGTGTTTATTGCACATGCGGTTAATTATACTGCACAAACTAACAAAAAGTCAAAGAAACTGGACATAATAGCATCTGCCGAAACATTGCAAATAATACTGTCCGAAGATGCTCTTCCTTCTCAGGCCCCAGAGCCGGTAGTGATTGGTGTTGGCAGTTGAATCTGAATAAAGGAGTACATTGAGTTTTGTTTAGTTAATTTAGTTTAGTTTTATTTTGTTCATTATTTGGGCTGATATACAGCCAAAACAGCAGGTGGCGGAATGCACTTATATCTTTTGTTTGCGAACCGCAGTAATGTCAAAGAAGACCCCGTACAATAGGTGGTGGCAATACACCAATAGGTGTAGTCTGCCATAAAACTTTAAAGAAGAAGAAAAAGAAGAGAGCGGACATGCGCAGATGTTACGTTTGGTAGAAGCGGTAATGATGCTTGAACCTCATGGCGGTGGAAATAAGAATGAATGGACGTTGGTCCAGAAGAATGGAAAAGTAGCAAAATTGGGAAATAATTGGGAAATAATGTGTAGTTCTGATAATACACCATTGTATCTTGTAGGAGCAATTTTTTTGTGGAAAAAAAATGATATACCCGTCACGAGATGGATTGGTAGATAAGTGGGTGGTGGGGCTGGTGTTATCATGTTATCATCATCATATACTGTCTGCCTATCTATGTGAGAGACACCAACTCTGTCTCGACCTTTAAGTCTTTATTGTAGAGTCATCTCTTCAGTTGGTCATATGACTGAGTGTAGTCTGGCCCAGGGGTGTGAAGGTGAACGGAAAGGCACTGGAGCAACGAACCGCCCTTGCTGTCTCTGCCTGGCCGGTTCCCCTCTCTCCACCGGGATTCTCTGCCTCTAACCCTATTACGGGTTCTGAGTCACTGGCTTACTGGTGCTCTTCCATCCCGCCCCTAGGAGGGGTGCGTCACTTGAGTGGGTTGAGTCACTGACGTGATCTTCCTGTCCAGGTTCGTGCCGTGGGGGGGATCTTTGTGGGTTATACTCAGCCTTGTCTCAGGGTAGTAAGTTGGTGATTTGTAGATATCCCTTTAGTGGTGTGGGGGTTGTGTTTTGGCAAAGTGGGTGGGGTTATATCCTGCTTGGTTGGCCCTGTAGTCAGACGGGGCCACAGTGTCTCCTGACCCTTCCTGTCTCAGCCGCCAGTATTTATGCTGCAATAGTTTGTGTCGGGGCGCTAGGGTCAGTCTTATGTCTGGAGTATTTCTCCTGTCTTATCCGGTGTCCTGTGGGAATTTAAGTATGCTCCATCTAATTCTGTCTCTCTCCCTCTCCCTCCCCTCCCGGAGGACCTGAGCCCTGGGACCATGCCTCAGGACTACCTGGCCTGATGACTTGCTGTCCCCAGTCCACTTGGTCATGCTGCTGCTCCAGTTTCAACTGTTCTGCCTGCGTCTATGGAACCCTGACCTGTTCACCGGACGTGCTGCCATGTCCCGCACCTGCTGTCTCTAACTCTGATTGATCGGCTATGAAAAGCCAACTGACATTTACTCCTGAGGTGCTGACCTGTTGCACCCTCTACATCCACTTATTATTATTTGACCCTGTTGGTCATCTATGAGCGTTTGAACATCTTGGCCACGTACTGCTATAATCTCAACCCCGGAACAGCCAGAAGAGGACTGGCCACCCCTCAGAGCCTGGTTCCTCTAGGTTTCTTCCTAGGTTCCTGCCTTTCTAGGGAGTTTATCCTAGCCACCGTGCTTCATTGCTTGCTGTTTGGGGTTTTAGGCTGCGTTTCTGTATAGCACTTTGTGACATCGGCTGATGTAAAAAGGGCTTATAAATACATTTGATTGATTGATTGATCATATGCGCCTGCAGCGAGTTAGCTAATCAGACAGGTAGCTGGGGATGGGCTATCATTTCCTTTAAAAGCGCTGTCTTTTGTGTTGTTCGGTGCTGGGAGTTGATCAGAGAATGTCTCTCCATGGGAATCGAGTCCCAATGCAAGTGTCCATTTCGTGCGCCTCCCGAGTGGCGCAGCGGTCTAAGGCACTACATCGCTACAGATTTGGGTTCAATCTCAGGCTGTGTCACAACTGGCCGTGACCGGGAGTCCCATAGGGCGGCACACAATTAGCCCAGCGTCATCCAGGTTAGGAGAGGGTTTGGCTGGGGTGGTGACTCCTTGCCTCCTTACTAGTGACTCCTTGTGGCGGGCCGGGCACCTGCAGGCTGAATTTGGTCATCAGTTGAACAGTGTTTTCTCCGGCACATTTGTGTAGCTGGCTTCCGGGTTAAGAAGGCGGGTGTTAAGAGGCTGTGACTCGACCTTCGCCTCTCCCGAGCCCGTTGGGGAGTTGCAGCGATGAGATGAGATCATATTTGGATCCCAATTGGATATCATGAAATAGGGGAGAAAAAGGAGGTAAAGATTGGGTGTTTGCACTGGACCAGTGTCTGTGGGACAAGAAGTCTTACCAGCTAATTCGAGTGAGGAAGTGGGAGGCTGTGCTGACCACGAACTGAGACTGGAGCTGATTGGTGATCCGAGAGCAGAGGACCGAGAGAGGCATTGGTAAAACGCAAATCTAGGAGATTTAGCTCTGCTAAGTAAGGGACGTGTTTCTTCCTGCGATCCTCTTACACTACTTTCTCTCTCTGGGCTGTTTCGCCACGCCACTGAAAACCACTATCGTTGGCAGGTTTCTCTGCCGTCTGTCTCCCTCTCGTTCAGCACCGGAGGCGGGGCCATCGGAGAAGTCGCCGAGCAGTGTCAGCCTGGGAGCATTCCAGGACATCGCTAGATGGAGATCTTTACTATTTTATTGTTGTGGGGATATGGTTCTCATCGGGCCCGAGAAATCCAGAACCTATCTCCACCCTGTATGTTTTCTTGTCTGTCTTTCTCCCTCCATATTTTGTCCTTTAGAGGGGTTGGCAGAGTAGAGCAGGGCCAGGGGAGGGTTCCATATTGTGTGCAGCACCAGAGTAAGATTGTAGTGCCTTTCACCATATTGTTTTCAGTGTCTTCCCTTAGAATAACTATCTTGTTGCGGTGCCACATCAGAATAATTCCGTGTGCAGTGGAGTGAGATTTGTAGTGCCTTTCACCATATTGTTGCAGTGCCATATCAGAATAATGCAGTGTATCACTTTTACATGCCCGATATTTACCTGAGGAGGTAAAGGGGAGGGTCTATTGTGTCGACACAGTCCTGGAAATCGTACAATCTGCTGTGGGAGGTGGGGTACAATCCATATTAACCTATGAATTGAAAATAAAACTTTCCTGTCCTGGTCTTCTGTTTTGGGGTTGTGTGCCTGAGAACATTAAATCCTGTGTTGGATGGAGTTATAAGGGGTTCACACTAAACTGTGACATGCCGACTTGTGGAACCCGTTCAAAACATCCAAAATTATGGAGAAAGCATTGGGTAAAGTAGAATCAGTGAAGATCACAAGAAGTAGGCTTGTTCTGGTTTCTGCGGATCAGAAAAAATATATGTTGGATATTATGTATCATGATTTGCGCTATGGCGCAGGGCACCTCTCAATTGAGAAATGTCTGGAGTCTCGGATAATGCTGACATTACTCTATTAATGAACATTCCAGGAGTGGTTGATGCGCGTAGGATGAATCGTATGGTTAATAGCAGGAAGGAGAAGTGTTGTCTGTTCTAGTGTTTTTTTGAGTCTTGCCCTACTCTAGTGCAGCTACGATATGTGTACTATTCTGTCAGAGCTTTTGTAAACCGACTTTACAATGTTATTGCTGTAAAATATTTGGACATGTAAGAAGTATCTGCAGACGAGAGAAGCTGAAATGTGGAAAAAATCACAATGAAGGAGATTTTGCATTTTTAGTAGAAGAGAATAGCCATGGAGCAAAATATTGTAACTGTGGTGAAGAGCACGAAGTGCAATCCTTGGAGAGCCCTATAAGGGTGAGAGGTTGCCAAAATCAAGGCAGGAGATTCTCTCCTATGTGGAGGCTGTCAAAAGGGTAGAAAGATCAAGTATCTCTGAAGGTCCGGTGGTAGTGAAAACCCATAGGCCTACACTGCAGTCTGAGTATCACCAGCTCCCTATGCAACTGGGTCCTGGACTTTCTGGTGTGTGGTCCCCAGTTGGTGAAGGTAGGCAATATTACCTCCTCAACACAGCGGCCTCACAAGGGTGCATCCTCAGTCCCCTTCTGTAATTACTGTATATCCACAACTGCGTGGCCAAGTTCGCTATAGTCATGACAGCAGTAGGCCTAATTACCAACAACAATGAGAGGGTCTACAGAGAGGAGGAAGGCACTCTGACGGCGTGGTGCCAGGTAAACAGCCTCACTCTCAACATCCGCAAAATAAAGGAGATAAATTGTGGACTCCAGGAGGAACCAAGCTGGGCACGCCCCCATCTTCATCAACAGAACCGCCGTGGAGACGGTCAAAAACGTCAAGTTTCTCAGCATACACATCTCCGAAGAGCTGAAATGGTCAAGTCACACAGATCCGAGGTGAAGGCGGCATGACAGTGACACAACCTCAGGAGGCTGAAGAAATTTGGTCTGTCCCCGAGGGACCTTGGTGTTCTACAGGAGCACCATCGAAAGCATACTGTTGGGCTGCATCACAGCCTGGTACGGCAACTCCACCACCACTGACCGCAAGGTTTTACAGAGGGCAGTATGCTCAACCAAATGCATCATTAGGTGCACACTGCCTGTCCTCCTGGACACCAACAACACCAGGTGTCCTAGAAAATAAATAAGGTGTTTGCCATACTCCTAACTACCGGTACCCAAAACTATCACAAGGGTATTGTGATTACAAGGGTAATCACAACAGCAATACCATTACCCTAAACAAATATTGGTTCAGTCACCAGTTTAAGTTGAGAGTAGGGGTATCCATGGTATTTTCCAATTATGTCCCTATTTTACAAGTCCAAAAAAAGAGAACCTTACATAATGTTGCCAAACAAAGACTCAACAAACTTACCTGAGACTCCCTGTCTCTGCCAGTCTGTCCCTGCCTATCTGTCCCCAGCTCTGCTGTCTGTGTGCCATCTGTTGTCTGATCTGCCAAATGACATCATTATGCAACATTCCATTAGCATTTCACTTCTTCTTATTAACATTTTATCAACTAGTCTTTGCGATATTAGGCTACTACTAATGGTTCTTAATTTGCGTTTTGGTGTACTGAAAAATGCTCTGATGACCGTCCTCTTCTTCCATTTTTCTACCTGGCTGGCGACACACACACACATACAGTGTGCAGGTTATTTACAGTAGGATATGGGTTCCTATCATCTAGTATCATTCCACAATGGGCTTCGATCTGCAAGCTAGTCAGCTAGCAAATGTGAAACGGATTGCAGTGGCAAGGGTTGACAGCTGAGTTCACCATTTACACAACGTAAGCTGCAACCTTTTAATTGTAATAAAGTTTATGTTTTCAATTTATATTGCCTGGCTTCCCACAATAGATTAATTTGTAGAGCTAGCGAGCACCAATTCCGTTTCTGAGGTGTTTGTTATAATCTTTGCTATCGTCAGTTACCTCCAAGATCGGCGCACAAGGTGCTTCAAAGTCCCCTAGAGACAATTTAGCTTTTTCAAAGTGACCATTAAAGATATTTTAGACAATGGTAGAAGAGAGTGTAGTTCTGTTCAGTTTGGAATTCAGTGTATCATAGGGACTTAAAAGCAATACAGCATGATCTTGGAATACACTGACGATAGCAAAGATTCCATTTTTGACGACGTCACATAAATGAAATAGGTACTAGCTAGCTTGCTAACTAATGTTTGCTCGCTAGCTCTGCAAATTCAGCTATTGTGTGTGTGAACCATGCCAACCTAAAACGTAATCGCTATGGTGCAATTGACTGGATTAACCTCATGTTAGCTACGTGCTTCAAGTGCCTTTCAACCGGTGTACACAAACACCCTGCCAGTTAAGGAATGCAACATTGTATTGCTAGCTTCTCTCATTGACTCGAATTGAAACTATGGAACGCCGTTTGGGTCTTAAGGCACGTGGTCAAAACGCGATCTTTTTAATGCTACGTGTATAAAGTAAACAGGCGCAGGCGTTACCCACACGTCAAATAAGCTCGTCCAAATATGCTTGCAGGCTTTTCAACATGTGCAAAATAAACGTCTGCAAGCGGTCCTGCACACTTCAAGTTAACGCCAACAGCTGCTAAATATACACCTGCACACGCTAACTTAACGAGTTCCTTTAATATGCTAATTTCCCTAGCTCCTCATTTCAACCAGATTTCAGTTTGAAGGAACTTCCTTTTCCACTGCAAGCAGAGTTTGAACCTTTACAAGGTAACGGTTTTGTCTTTGAAATTTGTTGTTACTGAATCGTAAAGTTTATCAGCTAGTTTACAGTGGAAGGATCTGTTTCTCATCACTGGCAATACAATTCAGCTAACATTAATCTAGCACCAGGATCAGCAGTACTTAGCATCAGCTAAGTCATATTTTGCTAGCTAATTTAGCTAACCGTAGCTTCGAACGGTCATACTACTAGCAGCAGTGAATGGCACCGTCATGTGTTTTATTAAAAGCCCTGCTGAAAAAAAACATGTAAACTACAACAGCCACGGAAACACATTGGACTGTGTTAATACTATCAAGGTAAATTAATTTACATACTAGCAAGATTGTTGCTTGCATGCAGGGCCAGGCATACATAGACTAGTCAACGGACATGTTCAAAATCCTGGTAGTTCTCGATTTTTGGACTATTGTCTTTATTTTGCTTGTTTTTGAGTTACGTTTTTAGCCCAACGCCTTGTATTTAAGCAAAACAACTTAAGGTAGGCAACATCTTCAGCCTGACTGGCTTTCATTTAAATGCTAGCGTTAGCTGCGCTAGCTTGCGATTAGCATGAAGACAGAAAAGCTCACACAAAGCAAATTTGGCTAGTGACAACCTTAAACCTTTTTTTTTTAACATCGAACGTTACATGTCAGCTTTCGAACAAAGTAGACTTTAATGTGCACGTTCCCTTTTCAAATATATTCCATCGAAGCTTATTAGGGTAAAATAACTTCAGGCATATACCCAGTACTGCTTTATTTTCACAATTGTCTCTTGCAGAAGGGAACCATGAAGAGGATATTGGAGTGGGCAAGGGGGGGGGGGGGCTGATAAAGCACCAGAGAAGACCTGATTCATCAAGTATCAATTGGCATGCATGCACAAGACAAGGTATACAACATTAAGCCCAATCAAATATACAATGTTATTAAAACATGTATCCTAATTTACAGTCAAGCAACGTTTGTCAGTTGTGTTAATGTTATGAACAACAATCAATGGTTCTTGGAGTCAATGAATCAATTGAAAGTGACTACAATTACACATTTTAAAACTGTGCCAGTAAAGAAAGTAATCTGCTCTTATGGTTCTGTTTCCATTTTTTCCAATCTGACGTCAGGCAAAATGTCTTCAGCCACCATAGGAAGGAGAGCCGCTTCTTACCGTCTCCACTGCAGCCCAGTCGATAACGATAAAAAAAACTGGAACAATAGATTGTGCTACACTATGTACAACTCCAGTTCGCCTATTGTCCCAACAAATGACAGTGGTGATAGGACAAGTCTCAGCATAAGCAAAACAAAGTAGATGGTGATACTTGACCATTCTCCTATCTACTGTACATGAAGATGATCAGCAGCTTCAAGTTCCTGGGCACCCTGATATCCTTTTCTGCCCTCAGTTACTTCACTCAAAGTGTCACGATCGTCGTAATAACATTTGGACCAAAGCGCAGCGTGATATGGGTTCCACATGTTTATTGAATGAAATGCACAATAAACAAAGAACGAACGAAATGCGAAGTAAATGAAGTGCTCACAGGCAACTACACATAAACAAGATCCCACAAAACAGTGGGATGACTGCCTAAATACACTGCTCAAAAAAATAAAGGGAACACTAAAATAACACATCCTGGATCTGAATGAATGAAATATTATTATTAAATACTTTTCTTTACATAGTTGAATGTGCTGACAACAAAATCACACATTATCAATGGAAATCAAATTGATCAACCCATGGAGGTCTGGATTTGGAGTCACACTCAACATTAAAGTGGAAAACCACACTATAGGCTGATCCAACTTTGTAATGTCCTTAAAACAAGTCAAAATGAGGCTCAGTGTGTGTGGCCTCCACGTGCCTGTATGACCTCCCTACAATGCCTGAGCATGCTCCTGATGAGGTCTCCTCCCAGACCTGGACTAAAGCATCCGACATGATGTCCCAGATGTGCTCAATTGGATTCAGGTCTGGGGAACGGGCGGGCCAGTCCATAGCATCAATGCCTTCCTCTTGCAGGAACTGCTGACACACTCCAGCCACATGAGGTCTAGCATTGTCTTGCATTAGGAGGAACCCAGGGCCAACCGCAGCAGCATATGGTCTCACAAGGGGTCTGAGGATCTCATCTCGGTACCTAATGGCAGTCAGGCTACCTCTGGCGAGCACATGGAGGGCTGTGCGGCCCCCCAAAGAAATGCCACCACACACCATGACTGACCCACCGCCAAACCAGTCATGCTGGAGGATGTTGCAGGCAGCAGAACGTTCTCCACAGCGTCTCCAGACTCTGTCACGTGCTCAGTGTGAACCTTTTTTCATCTGTGAAGTGCACAGGGCGCCAGTGGCGAATTTGCCAATCTTGGTGTTCTCTGGCAAATGCCAAACGTCCTGCACGGTGTTGGGCTGTAAGCACAACCCCCACCTGTGGACGTCGGGCCCTCATACCACCCTCATGGAGTCTGTTTCTGACCGTTTGAGCAGACACATGCACATTTGTGGCCTGCTGGAGGTCATTTTGCAGGGCTCTGGCAGTGCTCCTCCTTGCACAAAGGCGGAGGTAGCGGTCCTGCTGCTGGGTTGTTGCCCTCCTTCGGCCTTCTCCACGTCTCCTGATAGCGCCTCCATTCTCTGGACACTACACTGACACAGCAAACCTTCTTGCCACAGCTCACATTGATGTGCCATCCTGGATGAGCTGCACTACCTGAGCCACTTGTGTGGGTTGTAGACTCCCGTCTCATGCTCCCACTAGAGTGAAAGCACCGCCAGCATTCAAAAGTGACCAAAACATTAGCCAGGAAGCATAGGAACTGAGAAGTGGTCTGTGGTACCACCTGCAGAACCACTCCTTTATTGGGGGTGTCTTGCTAATTGCCTATAATTTCCACCTGTTGTCCATTTGCACATCAGTGTTGCTTCTTAAGTGGACAGTGTGATTGACTTGGAGTTACATTGTGTTGTTTAAGTGTTCCCTTTATTTTTTTGAGCAGTGTATGATCCCCAATCAGAGACAACGATAAACAGCTGCCTCTGATTGGGAACCATACCAGGCCAACAGAAATAAACAACCTTTATTACCCACCCTAGTCACACCCCGACCTAACCAAAATAGAGAATAAAAAAGCTCTATGGTCAGGGCGTGAAAGTCCCACTTGTGCTTCTCCACTACCCTCAAACTTGCTGCACCACGACCTGTGTACTAACTACAGTGTCTAATTGCCATAACATGCAAATGAAATGTCCATATTTACTGAAAGATTTGTAAGTCCCTTGACATACATGACTTAACTACTTTGAATAATTCTCAGTTTACCCACTAATAAATCATACATTTGTATTCCTGTGTCCGATTGATTATGGTTGTAATGTTTTTGAAAACTTTCACTACAACTTTTTTTTTTTTGCTGATGGGAAAATCCTGTCGGAAACATTCATATCAATTATTTTGGGACACATCAATTAACATTGGCTGCAGTATTCTGAATTCACTAGGTGGTCATGCAATAAATGTTTTGGACAATTCCCCTTAAATCAAATCAAAATGTATGTCACATGCGCCAAATACAACAGGTGTCGAGACCTTAGTGAAATGCTTACTTACAAGCCCTTAACCAACAATACCGTGTCAAGAAAAGTAAATAATTAAAGAGCATCAGTAAAAATAACAATAGCGAGCCTATATACAGGGGATACCGGTACAGAGAATGTGCGGGGGCACTGGTAAGTCAAGTTTTATATATATATATATATTATATACACACACACACACACGTAGGTAGATGTCACGATAGTGTGTAGAGACGGACCAAGGAGGTTGAGTTCCACATCTTTATTTCTAAGTGAAACTTAAGCAAAACAATAAAGAAACGTGACTAAGTGGTGCAAATGCACAAAATAATATCCCACAAACACAGGTGGGAAAAACAACTACTTAGAGACAACGATTACCAGCTGCCTCTAATTGGGAATCATACAAATCACCACCATAGAAAATAAACTGGAACACCACAGAAATAAATAAACTAGATCACCCCCAGTCACACCCTGACCTACTTCACCATAGAGAAACAATGTCTCTTTATGGTCAGGGCGCGACAGTAGAGATATTGAAGTGACTATGCATAGATAGAGTATCAGCAAATTAGTCTGGGTAGCCATTTGATTAGATGTTCAGTAGTCTTATGGCTTGGGGGTATAATCTGTTTAGAAGCCTCTTGGACCTAGACTTGGCGCTCCGGTACAGCTTGCCGTGCGGTTGCAGAGAACTGTAGCTGTGGCTCCACTGGCAATCCCAGCCTAGGAATGCTGAAGCTCCAGAAGTGAAAATGAAAACCTTCTCCATGGTTAAAGGGTATGTGTTCCCCCTGAAAAAAAGGAAAGTGGGGGACATTAAGTCCATAAGTAACACTTGTTGGAGAACACAATACTCTTAAGTGAAAGTAGTTTGGGTTTAATAATGGAAGAATAATGCTGTCCCACAGTTGAGTGATTAGGTGATGTTTTACTGATGTGGGCCGTGTTACTTCAATGATCATGGTTTTGCATCTAACCTTCCACCTCCAGAAGTCAGTCCCTCCAGAAACATATTACTCTTTATTGCTCTTTGATTGGTACCAGGTGGGGAGCGCTCTGTTTTGAAAAGAGAAGCTATGTCTTTGGCCAAAAGAGGTTTCTCAGCGTAGATGAAAACCTCTCTGAAGAGGCTTGAGTGTCTATTCATGTAAGGCATGAGACAAACACTCCAGACCCTCTTTGAATCTATAAAGTAAAAACAAGTCTATGAATTTACCCTGAAGAATTTAACTAAACTTGAGATCCCTTAGATATGGAAACACTACTCAAGAGCATCCCGTATCCTGCTTTCTAAGTAGAACTTTGTGGCTGACTCCACCAGAGAATCCCTCTCCAATGTACGAATGTATCACACTGGACCCAACATGACCACTTCCTGTGCCTCGTCAAAAGTTTGTGCTAACTGGATCTTAGATTGTTTATTGAACTGTGTTTTGGGACAAATGAGCAAAACAATAAACTGATTATCACTGCCCTTAAAAATTGACTGCCAACAAAAATAAACCAAATCCATGTGGAAAAGTTGTCATGAACTACAACCCCCAAAATGTTCAAACTTACGTGCAAATTAACAGTAACATAACATTTATCACAGTTTAAAGTACTTACCTTCTCCAACTTCTCTCTGAAGTCATATTCCGCAATTTTTTTCAGTTCTGGCACAGGAGGTTGTAGGTCACACACGTGTCTGTATAGCCTCTGAAAAAATGTCTCTACACCCCCATGTTGCTGTCACACAGAAGACAAACAGTAAATAAGGGACATATTACATAGAAAAATGAAATGTTTTACTCAAGTCATATATATTGCCATAAACAAATGTCTTTGTTGGTGTAACTCACCTTGAGAGTTGCAAGAAAGGCCTTTTTGTCAATCAGGTCCCTCAAATATTGCAGAGGAATGGATGGCACTCATTAGCAGCCAGAGAATTTCTCTTGGGGGACCATCCTCATCAGCTGCCCCTTTTCCGTCAGCATCCCTAAACCATGTCTATATTTGCCTCCGGATTAAAGTGGGCTCTCTTATTAAAGCCTCTCCTTGCACAATCATAAACGTTGTCCCTCATGTTAATTTGGTTGGCATCTCATTAACTTCAGTGTTTGGAGGTCAACACCAAAAGAGACATTCAGAATAACAAAGCTCAGATACTTCTCACAATTTATCTGTAATAAGACAATTATTTACAGGGATGACTTACTCATTGTCATCACCAACATCAACAGAAGAGTGTGGTGGACGATACGCCTCAGGGAATGGTGGAAGGGAGGCCACAGGAAGTGGTATAGGTGGAGAGGGGCCACAAGAAGTGTAGTCACAGGAATAGGTGCTGCCACAAGTATAGCCTCATTTGTAGAAATAGTCAGTAAAAGGTAATTTAAAGGCTTATACATTTCAAAAACATAGAGAAAGCAATAAAGCTGTCCAACATAATGTGAGTGCGTTCTGAAAATGATTTACAGAAAAAAAATGTAGCCGCATGCATCACTCACTATAGAATGTAATCAATGTGTAGGTCAAGACGACATTTTAAGGATGCATGTAGCTCTATTTTTTAAATAATATTTTCAATATGTATTACATTCAACAAGCAGACAGTGTTTTCTCCTCCATGGTCCGTCCTAACTCTGGAGGGAACGCCATATCTGGAGACAGCATTCATGAAGCAATGCATTACAGTACTGCTGCGATTGTTGCTGGAAGCACGAAGAAACACAACAAGGCAGCTGTACCCATCAATGCCACCATGTATAACTATCCTCCACTTAAATCAGAAAACACAGCACTGGTTGATACAAAAGCTGAACACATGAAATATACAAACATCACAATCCTCCTTTACCACTTAGATGCTGCATCAGGTTCCTGCAGTATATAACAAAGCAGCAGACCCGATATTAAATTAACATCCAAAATGTGGAACAATGTTAATGAATTAAGTTAATGAGTCAAGAGGACAGACTCTCCTGTTGTTCACGCTTAGGCACAAATACTTTGTTCCAACCGTTTTTGCCTCAGTATGTCCTCAATATAAGCATGTTTGTTAATTTCATGATGCAGATATTCTATCGATCACAGAAGTAGCAGAAACACAATAAAACAATTATTATCCACATGATTGATATATTGGGCCATTGCTTGCTAAACTGAAATGTTAGTTGTTGATGAACAAGTTGATGAACAATTTGAGATGTTACAATGTACAACTTCTCACCAGTGATATAGATAATTGGGTCGATCACAAAGATACACCTACCTTATCAGTTTGTGGTTTCCATCAAGGTGCCATAACGAGTTTTGTCCAGCAACACGTTATGACCTTCTATGTAGCATCTGCGACATGGCTCTGAGGGCAGCCGCCCTCAGGTTAACACGAATCATGCTGTCCCTCACTCTGCGTCTCTGCACCCGGATTCCCAATGCCCTTAATTGTGCTCGAACAGCCTCCGGTCGAAGTTTGTCGTTCCCAGCCACCAAGTCCTTAATCTTTTCATCCAGAGCCAAGTCTGACATGTCAGAATATAACGGTGCATGTGACAGATTGAAGTGTCTGGGAAAAAAAGTGTAACAATGGACAGGGATGAGGTAATGTAAAATATCATCAGTCATTTTAAAGTCCTGTCTTGATTGTAGTCATTCTAAAATTGTTTGATTGGTAAGAAACTGGAAACCATGCATTTAAAGTCATTTTAAAGTCCTGTCTTGATTGTAGTCATTCTAAAATTGTTTGATTGGTAAGAAACTAAAGTCTGTAGTTTATATTTTTTATTTGACCTTTATTTAACTAGGCAAGTCAGTTAATTAAGAACAAATTATTATTTTCAATGACGGCCTAGGAACAGTTGGTTAACTGCCTGTTCAGGGGCAGAACGACAGCTCGGGGGTTTGAACTCGCAACCTTACTCGTTACTTGTCCAACGCTCTAACCACTAGGCTACCCTGCCGCCCCTTATAGCATTACGTCCAAGAATAACTGACCTTAGACTATGTTTGAGTGTTGATCAATGTAGAATATCTGCCATCTGAGACGCACTGAAAGCACAGGACATCAGAAACTTCAGTTGCTCTTGAGTGATGGCATAAACAAGGTGCCCCTCTAGCTCCTCTCCAAGTCCGAGGAGCACGGTAACCGGAACTGGCTGTAACAATGATACACTGTTTAGGCTACTTAATGTATTGTCACACCACCCGACCCCTCATTCCAAAAACACTTTGAAATTACAGTAACTGTCACAAATTGTGGCCAAGTAATGTTTTTATAATATTGGATTTTTAACCAAGACATAAATTGAAATGTTGACCAAAAACAAATACAATGGGCAGCAGGAGAAGGAAGAGTGAAAAAAACAGTAAACCCAACCAAACCCACTACAATGCTGCTTACGCATGCCAGCCAGAGGAACGAATCTCCTGAATGAACTGAGATACTTGATCAATTAGATCTGCTGAAGCAACATTTATCAGCCTCCCCCTATCCCAGTCAAGGCACCTCTGCATGGTTTCCATTCTGCAAGACGACATTTTTGTGAAAATAGAGACCATAGGACTGCGATTCCTGTTAAAACAGTGCCATAGTACTAACGTTAACGTTCCTGGTTCTGAAGTTGTTCATTTCTGCATCATAGGCTTAGATGAAATATTAACATACCTTAAGGGAACATTTCGGCATTTCGTGTATGATCAGTGAGAAAGTCCATATTGCAAATGTACGGTCCCTTACCCGACGTCCGAAATCGTTTGTAAAATTCGCGGTCGGCGTCGGGCCGTGCGGTAGGGCCAGACCTACCGGGAAGTCATCGAATGAACTTTGTCGGACTTTCGGTTCCCGTTTAAAAAAAAAAACAAGTTTCGGACCGTTTTTCCGCCGTCCCGGACACTCCCACCAGATGGCATACGGAATCATATGGCAATTTGGCAAAACATCACGAATCGCGACGGGGCCTTATCTCAAAAACTGAAAATATTTCGAAGCCGAAACTTGGCGAGCGTAGGTTTGGCTCAAGGGGCAGTTGGCCCCGAACGGGATGGCGTCTAGGCCTCGACGGTTTTTGAGCTACGGCCATTTTTCTGGGATTAAAGGCTTAAAATGGAAGTAGAGAAATTATTTTTCCACTTCGGGTCAAAGCCAAGGAGCCTCCGGTGTCAATAAAAAAAGAACCAGCCATTTATCTATCGTCATTTAAGAGAAACGGAACAATGACAAATTGGTGATGGTCACAAATAGGCGTTTTTTTTTTTCAACGGTTACAGATCCAGTTGCAGGGTGTTCATACGAATCTTTTTAAAGTGTGCTGCGGAGCTCTGCGACATTTCTGTGATTTTCTATGATTTTCTGAAATAACACAATAACCGACCATTAGAATAGTAGGCCCAAAATGAAGCCTGCCCCACAATGTCATTTGCTTTTGAGTGACAGTGAGAGAACCGTTAGGGTGAGAAGAAAAATTCCACCACATGAATGTTCCTAAGGTCCTCCCGATCTCAACAAGCCTAACCTTGACCGTGTGGCATTAACCCTTCACAGTAAAACAGGGTTTTTTGATCTCACAGATTACAGTTTCATCTCTCCCCATAGGAATACATTGCCTGCACCCCTAATTTCAACCTGAGGCCTATGTGGGTTATGAATGCCGTATGAACCTGTCTTCGGTACCAGTCCATCAGGCCACTATGAGGTCTACCTGTGTCGATTCTAAGCTTCCTGGACCAACCGGAAGTGGTTCAAATGCCCCTAAAAGTGTTTACCCATACACTGCATGCAGTTTGATAGACATAGTGCATTCAACCCTGTGTAGATCAGTCAATTCTTAACGTAAGGACTTAAAACTCAGGATTCTGTAACAGCATACCCCAATGAGGATATGTGGTGACTTATAGCTTCCTGTGCCAACCGGAAGTGCCATAATTGGTGTCTCAGGGGCTGTTTCGAAGGGTTAAAAAATTCAGATCTGTCCAAAACTTCATATATGTGATTAGGCAACCCCCATGAACTGTAAATCAGTCATTTTTCCCAAAAAAAATCAAAGGAAAAAAAATTTGCACTAAAACACAACTTGGATGGAGGGACGTATTGGGGTGCGTAGAGACAGACAGTGGCCGCAATAGTTAGCTTTGTTCGAGCTAAAAAAGAACGGTCGGACCTAGAGTTCCGAAACTTTAGAAACCTGTTCTAGACCTCCGGGCCATGGTGCGTGGCGAGTTACGTGGCTCTAGATGGTTCTCGGACCGAGAAACAGCCTCGTACATTCGCAATAACTTCAATTCATTTTTGCATCACGAAAATGACGACGTTTAGAAAAGTCTCAGAGACGCAAGGCTAGGTGCGTTGAAACCGGCTCGGCCCATAGAGACGGACCCCAAAGTTTCTGTCCGATAGCTCGTTCAAGGACCCCGTAGCAAGTCATGGAAAATAGTGGATTTTCAGCACCAATTAGGGTTTTTCTCGGACACCAAATGACCTATCGAGCCGAAACTCGGGATTCGGGGTCGCCTCACATAGGACTTCACATAATGTCCGAACTGGACCCGCAGCTAGAACGTAACTATGTGTTTTACCTTTTTATTATGTTTTAAACTAGAGGCGCTGTGAATTATGGGACTGCTCTGACATATATGATAGTTGGCATCTAAATGAGTAGGAAACAGTGGGTTTGGTGTCATAATGACATCTAATTGACTGATGGACACTGACTTGCTAGTTGACTTTTGTACATTTGCAATATGTTTAAACAGAGAGGGACCATCACCAAAATGGCATTCTGAAATCAACACAAAAAATGGCATCACCATAGTCTCCAGACTGTGCTGAGTTCAACGAGCTATCCCGCTTGACCGTAGCTCGCTCGGTCTAGGCGCAGCAACCATTAGAATATTAGGCCCAAAATGAAGCCTGCCCCACAATGTCATTTGCTTTTGAGTGACAGTGAGAGAACCGTTAGGGTGAGAAGAAAAATTCCACCATAGGAATGTTCCTAAGGTCCTCCCGATCTGAACAAGCCTAACCTTGACCGTGTGGCATTAACCCTTAACAGTAAAACAGTGTTTTTTGATCTCACAGATTACAGTGTCATCTCTCCCCATAGGAATACATAGCCTGCACCACAAAATTCAACCTGAGGCCTATGTGGGTTATGAATGCCGTATGAACCTGTCTTCGGTACCAGTCCATCAGGCCACTATGAGGTCTACCTGTGTTGATTCTAAGCTTCCTGGACCAACCGGAAGTGGTTCAAATCACCCTAAAAGTGTTTACCCATACACTGCCTGCAGTTTGATAGACATGGTGCATTCAACCCTGTGTAGATCAGTCAATTCTTAACGTAAAGACTTAAAACTCGGGATTCTGTAAGTGGCCATGTCAATCAAGACATGTGGTGATTTATAGCTTCCTGTGCCAACCGGAAGTGCCATAATTGGTGTCTCAGGGGCTGTTTCGAAGGGTTAAAAAATTCAGATCTGTCCAAAACTTCATATATGTGATTAGGCAACCCCCATGAACTGTAAATCAGTCATTTTTCCCCAAAAAAATCAAAGGAAAAAAAAATTGCACTAAAACACAACTTGGATGGAGGGACGTATTGGGGTGCGTAGAGACAGACAGTGGCCGCAATAGTTAGCTTTGTTCTAGCTAAAAAAGAACGGTCGGACCTAGAGTTCCGAAACTTTAGAAACCTGTTCTAGACCTCCGGGCCATGGTGCGTGGCGAGTTACGTGGCTCTAGACGGTTCTCGGACCGAGAAACAGCCTCGTACATTCGCAATAACTTCAATTCATTTTTGCATCACGAAAATGACGACGTTTAGAAAAGTCTCAGAGACGCAAGGCTAGGTGCGTTGAAACCGGCTCGGCCCATAGAGACGGACCCCAAAGTTTCTGTCCGATAGCTCGTTCAAGGACCCCGTGGCAAGGCATGGAAATAAGTGGATTTTCAGCACCAATTAGGGTTTTTCTCGGACACCAAATGACCTATCGAGCCGAAACTCGGGATTCGGGGTCGCCTCACATAGGACTTCACATAATGTCCGAACTGGACCCGCAGCTAGAACGTAACTATGTGTTTTACCTTTTTATTATGTTTTCAACTAGAGGCGCTGTGAATTATGGGCCTGCTCTGACATATGTGATAGTTGGCTACTAAATGAGTAGGAAAAAGTGGGTTTGGTGTCAATTGATATCCATTTGGTGTCATAATGACATCTAATTGACTGATGGACACTGACTTGCTAGTTGACTTTTGTACATTTGCAATATGTTTAAACGGAGAGGGACCATCACCAAAATGGCATTCTGAAATCAACACAAAAAATGGCATCACCATAGTCTCCAGACTGTTCTGAGTTCAACGAGCTATCCCGCTTGACCGTAGCTCGCTCGGTCTAGGCGCAGCGACCATTACAATAGTAGGCCCAAAATGAAGCCTGCACCACAATGTCATTTGCTTTTGGGTGACAGTGAGAGAACCGTTAGGGTGAGAAGAAAAATTCCACCACTTGAATGTTCCTAAGGTCCTCCCGATCTCAACAAGCCTAACCTTGACCGTGTGGCATTAACCCTTCACAGTAAAACAGGGTTTTTTGATCTCACAGATTACAGTGTCATCTCTCCCCATAGGAATACATTGCCTGCACCCCTAATTTCAACCTGAGGCCTATGTGGGTTATGAATGCCGTATGAACCTGTCTTCGGTACCAGTCCATCAGGCCACTATGAGGTCTACCTGTGTCGATTCTAAGCTTCCTGGACCAACCGGAAGTGGTTCAAATCACCCTAAAAGTGTTTACCCATACATTGCATGCAGTTTGATAGACATGGTGCATTCAACCCTGTGTAGATCAGTCAATTCTTAACGTAAGGACTTAAAACTCAGGATTCTGTAAGTGGCCATGTCAATCAAGACATGTGGTGATTTATAGCTTCCTGTGCCAACCGGAAGTGCCATAATTGGTGTCTCAGGGGCTGTTTCGAAGGGTTAAAAAAGTCAGATCTGTCCAAAACTTCATATATGTGATTAGGCAACCCCCATGAACTGTAAATCAGTCATTTTTCCCCAAAAAAATCAAAGGAAAAAAAAATTGCACTAAAACACAACTTGGATGGAGGGACGTATTGGGGTGCGTAGAGACAGACAGTGGCTCCAATAGTTAGCTTTGTTGGAGCTAAAAAAGAACCGTCGGACCTAGAGTTCCGAAACTTTAGAAACCTGTTCTAGACCTCCCGTAGATGGTGCGTGGTGAGTTACGTGGCTCTAGAAGGTTCTCGGACCGAGAAACAGCCTCGTACATTTGAAATAACTTCAATTCATTTTTGCATCACGAAAATGACGACATTTAGAAATGTCCCAGAGTCGCAAGACTAGGTGCATTGCGAACGTCTCGGCCCATATAGACAGACCCCAACGTTTCTGTCCGATATCTCATTCAAGGACCCCGTAGCAAGTCATGGAAAATAGTGGATTTTCAGCACCAATTAGGGTTTCTCTCGGACACCAAATGACCTATCGAGCCGAAACTTGGGATTCGGGGTCGCCTCAGCTAGGCCAACACATAACATAAGAAATGGACCCGCAGCTAGAACGTAACTACGTGTTTTATGGTTTTTTTATGGTTTGTACCGAAGGCGTTGTGAATTTTGGGCCAGCTCTGAAGTATGTAATAGTTGGCTACTAAACGAGTTGGAAAAAGTGGGTTTGGTGTCAGTTTGTATCAGTTTGGTGGTCAGAATGATATCTAATTGACTGATGGACTCTTGTCCACTTGACTCTTGTACATTTGCAATATGATTCTATAGTGAAAAAACATCACCAAAAGCGACATTCTGAAATCAACCCAAACGAGCGATTGAGATGACCCAGAATCACTGCAAAGCCATCCCGAGTTCATCGGGCCAGTCAATTTCACATTCCTGCAGGATTTTTATAGCATGACAAATTCGTGATGGTACCTGCCCATTAAAACATATTGCAAATGCACAGTGACTTTGAAAAAGTAAGAAACAAAAAAAAATACATCTAAAATTTTTTGAGCATGACAAATTCGTGATGGTACCTGCCCATTGAAACATATTCCAAATGCACAGTGACTTTGAAAAAGTAAGGAAACAAAAAAAAATACATCTAAAATTTTTTGAGCATGACAAATTCGTGATGGTACCTGCCCATTGAAACATATTGCAAATGCACAGTGACTTTGAAAAAGTAAGGAAACATAAACAAATTCGATAAACAAATTCGTGATGGTACCTGCCCATTGAAACATATTGCAAATGCACAGTGACTTTGAAAAAGTAAGGAAACATAAACAAATTCGATAAACAAATTCGTGATGGTACCTGCCCATTGAAACATATTGCAAATGCACAGTGACTTTGAAAAAGTAAGGAAACATAAACAAATTCGATGAACAAATTCGTGATGGTACCTGCCCATTAAAACATATTCCAAATGCACAGTGACTTTGAAAAAGTAAGAAACAAAAAAAAATACATCTAAAAAATTTTGAGCATGACAAATTCGTGATGGTACCTGCCCATTGAAACATATTGCAAATGCACAGTGACTTTGAAAAAGTAAGGAAACATAAACAAATTCGATAAACAAATTCGTGATGGTACCTGCCCATTAAAACATATTCCAAATGCACAGTGACTTTGAAAAAGTAAGAAACAAAAAAAAATACATCTAAAAAATTTTGAGCATGACAAATTCGTGATGGTACCTGCCCATTGAAACATATTGCAAATGCACAGTGACTTTGAAAAAGTAAGGAAACATAAACAAATTCGATAAACAAATTCGTGATGGTACCTGCCCATTGAAACATATTGCAAATGCACAGTGACTTTGAAAAAGTAAGGAAACATAAACAAATTCGATAAACAAATTCGTGATGGTACCTGCCCATTAAAACATATTCCAAATGCACAGTGACTTTGAAAAAGTAAGAAACAAAAAAAAAATACATCTAAAAATTTTTGAGCATGACAAATTCGTGATGGTACCTGCCCATTGAAACATATTGCAAATGCACAGTGACTTTGAAAAAGTAAGGAAACATAAACAAATTCGATAAACAAATTCGTGATGGTACCTGCCCATTGAAACATATTGCAAATGCACAGTGACTTTGAAAAAGTAAGGAAACATAAACAAATTCGATAAACAAATTCGTGATGGTACCTGCCCATTGAAACATATTGCAAATGCACAGTGACTTTGAAAAAGTAAGGAAACATAAACAAATTCGATAAACAAATTCGTGATGGTACCTGCCCATTAAAACATATTCCAAATGCACAGTGACTTTGAAAAAGTAAGGAAACATAAACAAATTCGATAAACAAATTCGTGATGGTACCTGCCCATTAAAACATATTCCAAATGCACAGTGACTTTGAAAAAGTAAGGAAACATAAACAAATTCGATAAACAAATTCGTGATGGTACCTGCCCATTAAAACATATTCCAAATGCACAGTGACTTTGAAAAAGTAAGAAACAAAAAAAAATACATCTAAAAAATTTTGAGCATGACAAATTCGTGATGGTACCTGCCCATTGAAACATATTGCAAATGCACAGTGACTTTGAAAAAGTAAGGAAACATAAACAAATTCGATGAACAAATTCGTGATGGTACCTGCCCATTAAAACATATTCCAAATGCACAGTGACTTTGAAAAAGTAAGAAACAAAAAAAAATACATCTAAAAAATTTTGAGCATGACAAATTCGTGATGGTACCTGCCCATTGAAACATATTGCAAATGCACAGTGACTTTGAAAAAGTAAGGAAACATAAACAAATTCGATAAACAAATTCGTGATGGTACCTGCCCATTAAAACATATTCCAAATGCACAGTGACTTTGAAAAAGTAAGAAACAAAAAAAAATACATCTAAAAAATTTTGAGCATGACAAATTCGTGATGGTACCTGCCCATTGAAACATATTGCAAATGCACAGTGACTTTGAAAAAGTAAGGAAACATAAACAAATTCGATAAACAAATTCGTGATGGTACCTGCCCATTGAAACATATTGCAAATGCACAGTGACTTTGAAAAAGTAAGGAAACATAAACAAATTCGATAAACAAATTCGTGATGGTACCTGCCCATTAAAACATATTCCAAATGCACAGTGACTTTGAAAAAGTAAGAAACAAAAAAAAAATACATCTAAAAAATTTTGAGCATGACAAATTCGTGATGGTACCTGCCCATTGAAACATATTGCAAATGCACAGTGACTTTGAAAAAGTAAGGAAACATAAACAAATTCGATAAACAAATTCGTGATGGTACCTGCCCATTGAAACATATTGCAAATGCACAGTGACTTTGAAAAAGTAAGGAAACATAAACAAATTCGATAAACAAATTCGTGATGGTACCTGCCCATTAAAACATATTCCAAATGCACAGTGACTTTGAAAAAGTAAGAAACAAAAAAAAATACATCTAAAATTTTTTGAGCATGACAAATTCGTGATGGTACCTGCCCATTGAAACATATTGCAAATGCACAGTGACTTTGAAAAAGTAAGGAAACATAAACAAATTCGATAAACAAATTCGTGATGGTACCTGCCCATTAAAACATATTCCAAATGCACAGTGACTTTGAAAAAGTAAGAAACAAAAAAAAATACATCTAAAAAATTTTGAGCATGACAAATTCGTGATGGTACCTGCCCATTGAAACATATTGCAAATGCACAGTGACTTTGAAAAAGTAAGGAAACATAAACAAATTCGATAAACAAATTCGTGATGGTACCTGCCCATTAAAACATATTCCAAATGCACAGTGACTTTGAAAAAGTAAGAAACAAAAAAAAATACATCTAAAAAATTTTGAGCATGACAAATTCGTGATGGTACCTGCCCATTGAAACATATTGCAAATGCACAGTGACTTTGAAAAAGTAAGGAAACATAAACAAATTCGATAAACAAATTCGTGATGGTACCTGCCCATTGAAACATATTGCAAATGCACAGTGACTTTGAAAAAGTAAGGAAACATAAACAAATTCGATAAACAAATTCGTGATGGTACCTGCCCATTAAAACATATTCCAAATGCACAGTGACTTTGAAAAAGTAAGGAAACAAAAAAAAATACATCTAAAAAATTTTGAGCATGACAAATTCGTGATGGTACCTGCCCATTGAAACATATTGCAAATGCACAGTGACTTTGAAAAAGTAAGGAAACATAAACAAATTCGATAAACAAATTCGTGATGGTACCTGCCCATTAAAACATATTCCAAATGCACAGTGACTTTGAAAAAGTAAGAAACAAAAAAAAATACATCTAAAAAATTTTGAGCATGACAAATTCGTGATGGTACCTGCCCATTGAAACATATTGCAAATGCACAGTGACTTTGAAAAAGTAAGGAAACATAAACAAATTCGATAAACAAATTCGTGATGGTACCTGCCCATTAAAACATATTCCAAATGCACAGTGACTTTGAAAAAGTAAGAAACAAAAAAAAATACATCTAAAATTTTTTGAGCATGACAAATTCGTGATGGTACCTGCCCATTGAAACATATTGCAAATGCACAGTGACTTTGAAAAAGTAAGGAAACATAAACAAATTCGATAAACAAATTCGTGATGGTACCTGCCCATTAAAACATATTCCAAATGCACAGTGACTTTGAAAAAGTAAGAAACAAAAAAAAATACATCTAAAAAATTTTGAGCATGACAAATTCGTGATGGTACCTGCCCATTGAAACATATTGCAAATGCACAGTGACTTTGAAAAAGTAAGGAAACATAAACAAATTCGATAAACAAATTCGTGATGGTACCTGCCCATTAAAACATATTCCAAATGCACAGTGACTTTGAAAAAGTAAGAAACAAAAAAAAATACATCTAAAATTTTTTGAGCATGACAAATTCGTGATGGTACCTGCCCATTGAAACATATTGCAAATGCACAGTGACTTTGAAAAAGTAAGGAAACATAAACAAATTCGATAAACAAATTCGTGATGGTACCTGCCCATTAAAACATATTCCAAATGCACAGTGACTTTGAAAAAGTAAGAAACAAAAAAAAATACATCTAAAAAATTTTGAGCATGACAAATTCGTGATGGTACCTGCCCATTGAAACATATTGCAAATGCACAGTGACTTTGAAAAAGTAAGGAAACATAAACAAATTCGATAAACAAATTCGTGATGGTACCTGCCCATTAAAACATATTCCAAATGCACAGTGACTTTGAAAAAGTAAGGAAACAAAAAAAAATACATCTAAAAATTTTTGAGCATGACAAATTCGTGATGGTACCTGCCCATTGAAACATATTGCAAATGCACAGTGACTTTGAAAAAGTAAGGAAACATAAACAAATTCGATAAACAAATTCGTGATGGTACCTGCCCATTAAAACATATTGCAAATGCACAGTGACTTTGAAAAAGTAAGGAAACATAAACAAAAAAACATCCCAAAAAATGTTGGGTAACCAGCTGCATATTTTAGATCACAAGCTTGAATTTTGAGCATGACAAATTCGTGATGGTACCTGCCCATTAAAACATATTGCAAATGCACAGTGACTTTGAAAAAGTAAGGAAACATAAACAAAAAAACATCCCAAAAATGTTTTTTTGGGTTACCAGTTGCATATTTTAGATCACCAGGTGCACATTTCAGGTCACCAGGTGCACATTTCAGATCACCAGGTGCACGGAGGAAAATATTTACTTTTGACTTTGACTTTTGACTTCCTATGACATCATATTGCAAATGGAGAAAACATATGCCTTATGCACAAGTAAAACAAAAAGAAATATGTAATACAAGTTGACCAAGGTATAGTTTGAGCAAAGTAAAGTTTGAATTTTGAGCATGACAAATTTGTGATGGTACCTGCCCATTAAAACATATTGCAAATGTACAGTGACTTTGAAAAAGTAAGGAAACATAAACAAAAAAACATCCCAAAATTTTTTTTTTGGGTTACCAGTTGCATATTTTAGATCACCAGGTGCACATTTCAGGTCACCAGGTGCACATTTCAGATCACCAGGTGCACGGAGGAAAATATTTACTTTTGACTTTGACTTTTGACTTCCTATGACATCATATTGCAAATGGAGAAAACATATGCCTTATGCACAAGTAAAACAAAAAGAAATATGTAATACAAGTTGACCAAGGTATAGTTTGAGCAAAGTAAAGTTTGAATTTTGAGCATGACAAATTCGTGATGGTATCTGCCCATTAAAACATATTGCAAATGCACAGTGACTTTGAAAAAGTAAGGAAACATAAACAAAAAAAATCCAAAAAATTTTGTTGCACATTTTAGATCATCAGTTGCACGGAGGAAAATATTTACTTTTGACTTAGACTTTTGACTTCCTATGACATCATATTGCAAATGGAGAAAACATATGCCTTATGCACAAGTAAAAAAAATATGATAATAAAGCATGACTAAAGTATGTTGATAAAGTTCTTATACATGTGTTATTGACACAAAAATCGAAATAATTTTGAAAAAAGGTCAAGAAAGCACTTTTTTAAGGATGTATGAAGTTTTTTACCAAATTTTGACATTTTTGACTTTTGACTTTTGACTTCCTATGAAATCATATTCCAAATGGAGAAAACATATGCCTTATGCACAAGTAAAAAAATATATATATATATGATAATAAAGTATGACTAAAGTATGTTGATAAAGTTCTTATACATGTGTAATTGACACAAAAATCGAAAGAATTTTGAAAAAAGGTCCAGAAAGCACTTTTTTAAGGATGTGTGAAGTTTTTTACCAAATTTTGACATTTTTGACTTTTGACTTTTGACTTCCTATGAAATCATATTGCAAATGGACAAAACATATGCCTTATGCGCATGTACTTAAAAAATATATATATATGATGACAAAAGTATACTCATACAGTACTTACCCATGTGTAATTGACAAAAAACTCGAAAGAATTTCGAAAAAAGGTCCAGAAAGCACTTTTTTAAGGGTTTTTAAGTTTTTTTTAAAAAATGTCATTTTTCAAAATTTGGCTTTTGGATGTTGACTTGGGTGCCATTTGCAATATGAAATGCCCCGGTGGAACGCACACGCCCCCTATTGGAATTTTGAAGTGTTACAATTGGCAATTGCCATATGGCATTTGCAATATACTTTGCATGAATCAACGCCAAATTGGGTGGTATTGACCATCGTGTATATGGTTTGTCCAATGCCAATATACCGCCATTTGTTTTTGTCCAAATCAGGGGGGTATTCCCTTACATTTCAAAGGGTATTCAAAAGTCATATCTGTGCTGTTGGAAAGCTGGTATGTTGTAGATATTAGCACCGTTTTTACAGGGTTGTCTTAGGTCAAATGAGCTTTCTGGGAGTTTTGTAAATGTTTTCATGCTAATCGTGAGCTAGCGCGGCTAAGGCTAGGTGGCATTGCAATTATAGTTAGCCAGCCTAAAAATATCTGAAAATACAAAAATGCCTAAAAATACAAAAACATGTTTCACGTCAGTACTCCGACAATAAATCACCTTTATGTAGCTAGCAGGGCTGTAAAAATGTTACAAGACTGCACCATTCACTGCAGCGAAGGCCAGGGTGTGCGGATCAACTTTATGATTAATAATAGTATTTAAAAATAATCAACCTTGTTAACGTGGACTCAATGACATCAATTCCAGGATTATCGAGTGCAGTCATTTAGGATCTGTTTGCAGCAGATAAGGAAGTTTATTTTCGCCATCTTCAATTGTTGCATCAAACTGACTGTACACTGATTATGGTTGAAGGGAAAGGAAAGGAGGAGCTAGGGAAATTGGCTAGTAAAATGTGCATATTAAGGAACGCGTTAAGTTAACGTGTAGGTGTATATTTAGCAGCTGTAGGCGTTGACGTGTGCAGGACCGCTTGCAGCCGTTTATTTAGCACATGTTGAACCGCTTGCAAGCACATTTGCAAGTGCTTATTTGACGCGTGTAGGCGCTAATTTAGCGAGTGAAGACGTTAATTTAATGCGTGCGCGTGTTAATTTAGAGCCTGCACTTTACACACGTAGTATTCAAAAGATTGCGTTTTGACCACGTGCTTTAAGACCCAAACGGCGTTCCATATCAAACAGCAGCAAACATGGGTTGATGTTCAAATCAGTCACATACACATGGTTAGCAGATGTTAATTTGAGTGTAGCGAAATGCTTGTGCTTATTTTTTTATTTAACCAGGAAGGGCTCATTGAGATTAAAATCTATTTTTCAAGAGCGCCCTGGCCAAGATAGGCAGCACCAAGTCATTACAACAACAAAAAATACAGACAGACAACATGAAAAACTACAAGTAATCCAGTAAAAACCATTGAATTCACAAGAGTATAAAACAGCAAATTAAAAACATTGACAGGTCAGGGAATCAGCCTCAAAATCCTTCATCAGTGATTTAAAAACACCAATCGGGACAGGTTCTTCCAGTTTAAAAAGTATTCTGTAAAAAGTGTTCCAAGACGATGGCGCAGAGTACATAAAAGCCCTTATACCAAATTCAGTTCGGACATTTGGAACAGTTAGCAGGATAAAGTCCAGCGAACGAAGAGAGTACCCACCACATTTCTGAACAATAAAAATGCACAAATAAAATGGTAATAAACCCAAAATGGCTTTGTAAATAAAAGTATACCAGTGACTGAGCCTACGAGTGACTAGAGAAGGCCAGCCAACCCTGGTATACAAAGTGCAGTGATGCGTAAGGGTTTTGCAGTTTAAAATAAATCTCAAAGTGCCATGGTAAAGAGTGTCAATTGATCTCAAACACTGTGCGGAAGCATTCATATATAAAATATCCCCATAGTCTAGTAAAGGCATAAATGTAGCTGATACTAGCCTCCTTCTGGCTTCAAAAGAAAAACAGGCCTTATTCCTAAAATAAAATCCCAATTTCAGCTTCAATTTTTTTGTAAGTTGTTGAATATGCAATTTAAGAGAGAGGCCGTCATCAATTAAAATTCCAAGATATTTATATGAGGTTACAACCTCAATCGCCTGACAGGTAGTAATAGGGGAAAGGTTCAGATGTCTATTTCTTGCATTAGAAAACACCATTAGTTTAGTTCTCAGTATTGAGAAAAAGCTTCAATTGACAAGGTATGTTGAACAGTATAAAAAGCAGTTTGCATGTTCTGGAAAGCTTTTGTAAGAGACGAGGCACAACAGTAAATAACAGTATCATCAGCATAAAAATGAAGTTGTGTATTTTGGACATTTTGTCTAAATCATTTATATAAATAGTGAATAAGAGAGGACCAAGTACAGAGCCTTTGGGGCACACCATTCAAGACAGACAATGTAACAGACATAAGCCCATCAAATTGAGTGCACTGAGTTCTATCAGACAAATAGTTAGCAAACCATGCAACTGCATGCTCCGAAAGACCTACACTCAATAATCTCTGCCTTAGTATAGCATGATCAACTGTATCAAAAGCCTTAGAGAGATCAATAAAAAGTGAGAGACAGTGCCGTTTTTTGTCAATGGCTTCAGTGATATAATTTAAAACCTTCATGGCTGCTGTAATTGTGCTATGCTTCTTCTTGAGCCCGATTGGTACATTGATAAAATAGAGTTAGTAAAAAAAAAAAAAAAAAAGTTTATTTTTTATTAAGTATTTTCCCCAGGGGTGACAGCTTTGAGATTGGCCTATAATTATTTAAAAGAGTTGGATCTCCCCCTTTTAAAAGTGGTAGGACAAATGCTGATTTCCAGATCTTTGGAATTTCATTACATTCCAGGGTTAGATTGAACAGAGATGTAAGTGGTTCAGCTATGAAATCAGCTGCCAGATTTAAAAAGCAGGGATCCAAAAGATCAGGACCTGCAGGCTTTCTCTGATCTAAGGATTTCAAGGCTTTATGTACCACCTGCACTGAGAATGGCAAAAAGCTAAATGTTTGACCAGCTCTCACTGGTTCATCCACACAGGGTTGTACAGAGACAGAGGACACTGAATCAAACAGCCTACCAGATGATACAAAGTGCTCATTGACACAATTCAGCATTTCAGTTGTCATATATAGCAGAGTCCTTCAAAACACATGACGGTAATTCATTAACATTACTGTTACCAGAAATAGACTTAATAGCCTTCCAAAACTTTCTAGGGTCATTCAGGTTATCAGTGGTAAGACATAAAATATTCAGACTTGGCCTTCCTGAGAAGAAAATAACACTTGTTTCGTAACTGCCTAAACATAAGCCAATCAGCATCAGAACAGATTTCCTTGCTTTAGCCCAGGCTAGATTAAGGTCGTGAATAATACAAGACAGCTCAGAAGAAAACCATGGATTATCCCGCCCTTTAACCCTGAACCTGCAGAATGGGGCATGTTTGTTTACTATTTGGGAAAAACCATCATGAAAGAATTCAGGCAGTTTCCACATCAGGGATAAGCTCAATCTTCCTCCAGTCAAAATAAAACAAATCATGAAAGAAAGCCAGCTCATTAAAACACTTCAAATTTCTCTTACGGATAAAACGTGGGTTTGTCTTTGGAACCTTCGTATTTCTAACAGCAACAACAGCACAATGGTCACTTAAATCATTACAAAAAACACCAACCGCAGAATATTTATGTGGAACATTTGTCAATATCAAATCAATCAGAGTAGATTTATCTGGGCATTTAAGATTTGGGCGAGTGGGTAAGTTAATCAACTGGGTAAGATTCATAGAATTACAAAACATTTTTAAATCATCAGACACAGGCTTTAACCAACAGCAGTTGAGATCACCAATCAAGATCATTTCACTGTAAAGAAGTTTAGACATAAGGTGCGTCAAAGAAGAAAATGCATCACCGAGAGCAGAGGGGGGTCTATAACAGCCAATCATAGTTATAGAGAGGCCCTTTGAAACCTCAATATTCAAAGCAAGAAACTGTTTACAAATAGTTTCAGACTTTGCCACACTTACATGGAATTTAGATTTTTACATATATAGCCACACCCCCACCTTAACCCGATCAGTGCGATAAACATTGTAACCACTTATACAAATATCCTTATCAAAAACAGACTTGCTGAGCCAGGTTTCAGAAAACACAATTACATCAGCATCAGTTGATTTAGCCCAAATCCTAACCCCATCCATTTTTGACAACAGTACATTTAAATGAAAAATACCAAAACCAGATCTTGATTTAAAATCAGAGGGGGTTTGGAGACATTGCATATCAGGGCCAGGGTTAGGTTGCACATTACCTGATATCAACAAAAGAAGAATAACTAGGCACCTCTGTTTAATAACCTTGCACGGCTTCTTTTTTTTAAGAGACCTACTGCAAGCGAATTCTGCAAGTGAGTTGCCAGACAATACAAAAGTAATTTAAAACCATTAGACTTTGGTAGTGACACAAATTCGTACTATTCACATCATGCCACAAATACATCGGCACTTGGACAAGTGAAAAAGAGCGAGTTCCTGCAGACAAAATGTCCAATGGACAGGAGAGCACATTGTCAAATGTACTCACCCAGCGACAATGTTCGTTTTCTCCAGAGTTCAGTAAAGTAAGTGCACAAAGCAATACCACGAAAACTGTCATTTTCTCCGACAAAAAAAATACAAAATTATAGGCCAACGAAGGTAAGGGGAGAGAGAGAGCGTGTATGTATGAGTCTGAATGTGAGTGTTTGCGCGTGTGAGTAGATTGGGTATTGATTGTTGAGCTGCCACTGACAGCCAGGCGAAGAGCAAAAAGGAGCAGCTTGGACAAGACACTCCGCAGACGAAGGAGGAACTCAGGCCAGCCAGAGATAGGGTTACTTTGGTAAACTTCAAGTAATGAAGTGCCGAGTTGAGCAGGACCCGTGATCTTTACACCAGCAAAAATAAAATAGTTTGCACTACACAACCATATATAAATAGGTTATTAGTAGGTTCAAATGTACTAGTCACAGACAAACGACTTAACATGCTGCCATCTTGGATTTGAGATGCAATTAAGGTACAGTTGAAACCAGAATTCATCCGTGAAGAGCACACTTCTCTTCTAGTTCCGACAATGCAGTAATATCTAACAAATTCACAACAACTACCTTATACACACAAATGTAAGGGATGAATAAGAATATGTACATATGCATATATGGATGAGTGATGGCAGTGCGGCATAGGCAAGATGCAGTAGATGGTATAGAACAGTATATACATATGAGATTAGTAGGGTAGGATATGTAAACATTATCAAAGTAGCGTTATTTAAGGTGACTGTTGATACCTTTATTAAGTCAACGTATTAAAGTGGCCAGAGATTTGAGTCTGTATGTTGGCAGCAGCCTCTCTATGTCAGTGATGGCTGTTTAACAGTCTGGTGGCCTTACTTTAGGCCTTACTGTAGCTAGCTAGCAAACGTCACCTAACCCACTAGCTAACATAACGAGTGACCTGTAATTTTAATGCAGCGAAAATGAGGACGTGATGGTTAAACCTCTCTGTGATAAGTGGGACCGTCCCACCTGGCCAAAATCCAGGGGAAATGCAGTGCGCCAAATTCAAATAAATTACTATAAAAATCTAACTTTCATTAAATCACACATGCAATTTAGCAAATTAATGCTACACTTGTTGTGAATCCAGCCAACATGTTAGATTTCAAAAAGGCTTTTCGGGCGAAAGCAAACGATGCTATTATCTGAGGATAGCACCTCGTAAACAAAAGAGAGAAAGCATATTTCAACCCTGCAAGCGTGATACAAAACGCAGAAATAAAAATATAATTCATGCCTTACCTTTGACAAGCTTCTTTTGTTGGCATTCCAATATGTCACATAAACATCACACATGGTCCTTTTGTTTGAGTAATTCAGTCAATATATATCCAAAATGTCCATTTATTTGGCGCGTTTGATCCAGAAAAACACCGGTTCCAAATTGAGCAATGTGACTACAAAATATCTCAAAAGTTACCTGTAAACTTTGCCAAAACATTTCAAACTGCTTTTGTAATACAACTGTAGGTATTTTTTTTACGTAAATAATCAATAAAATTGAAGACGGGATGATCTATGTTCAATACAGGAAGAAAACAAACTGAAGCTAGTTCTGGTCACGCAGAAAGCTAGCTATCTAACAGTACACTTCAAGTGACCCTCATTCAAGATGGCTGTACTTCTTCATTACACAAAGGAATAACCTCAACCAATTTCTAAAGACTGTTGACATTCAGTGGAAGCGATAGGAACTGCAAGAAGCCCCCTTAGATTCCCAATGAAAACCATTGAAAGGAGAGTGACCTAAAAAAAAAAAAATCTGAATGGTTTGTCCTCGAGGTTTCGCCTGCTAAATATGTTCTGTTATACTCACATACATTATTCTAACAGTTTTATAAACTTCAGAGTGTTTTCTATCCAAATCTACTAATAATATGCATATCTTATCTTCTGGGGATGAGTAGCAGGCAGTTGAATTTGGGCATGCATTTCATCCGGACGTGAAAATACGGCCTGTCACCAATAAGTAAAAAATGTGTTTTCTCGTGTTGAGTGTTAGAAGTAAAGAATTGTCTAACATATCCTTTGTTTGATCTACTTACTGGATGTCAGCCACCAACGACAGACCCAAAGTCAGATTCCCACACATGCACAGTACCTGCATCATGTGCTACTGCTGAGGGATGGGGGGTGAGAGGCAGTGGATCAAACCATTGTGAAGCAAAGGGCAGGGGGTCGCAATCTTTTGAAGCAAAAACGCGTTCTAACGCGTTCTTAAGTGTCTATAATCAGGACAAGTGCTTTCATTGCGTACTATTAATATTATTTAAATTAGTTATGTTTATAGTGATATATTGGGGGGACAAATCATATTTTTCCCATGATGGGGTGTCCTGTCCCATGCATGAGTTTATGCCGCGTTCACAACAACTGGGAACTCGGAACTGAGAAATCTCCGACTTCCATCTTCAGTGCATCCAAGACCACTTTGAACTCTGAAAAAAACAACCTCCGACTGAGAAAATTCGTTTTGAATGCTTATCCAACTCGGAATCCCAACTTGTGTAACGGATGTGAAACGGCTAGCTTAGTTAGCGTGGGCGCTAAATAGCGTTTCAATCAGTGACGTCACTTGCTCTGAGACCTTGAAGTAGTAGTTCCCCTTGCTCTGCAAGGGCCGCGGCTTTTGTGGAGCGATGGGTAACGATGCTTCGAGGGTGACTGTTGATGTGTGCAGAAGGTCCGTAGTTCGCGCCCGGGTATGGGCGAGGGGACGGTCTAAATTTGTACTGTTACACTTGGGAACTCTGAGCTTTTCTAGATTTCTGAATTCGTTTTTTTTCCGAGTTCACAGTTGTCTTGAAAGCACCATTAGCTAGCCAACTTCACAATGACTTTCTATAATGCCGCGTTCAATGCTAGTCGGAACTAGGACTCTAATTTCCAACTTGCTGATTAATTGAACACTGCACATGTATATTTACAACCAGTTTTATCAAAGATTTTTACAACTAAGATAGACCACAGTTTATAACGGGAACAAATTAGTCATAGTGAGCAGAACAGGCAAGGAGGTGCGAGCTAGCGAGATCCGATTGGCGCGTTCCAGTAGGGAACGCCTCTTTGAAGTGAGCGTGTGCAATAACACAATTCGCTTTGGCACTCCTTCTAAACAGCTGTAATTTTGAGTAAAAGTTTACAAAACGTTGTCCAAACTGTTCAGCACGTATTCTAGTTTTGGTGACAGAAAACTGTATTGAGATCAAATGTTTCATTGATGAGAAAATTTGCCGAATCTCGGCAAAAATCCATATAGTTATATATTCTCCCACTGCCGGCCAATGGGCTTCCTATTACTACTATATTTGGTAGTGAGTGGAAACGCCAAGCGGGTGCTTCACATTTATACGTCAGGTGAAATATCTGTCTCATTGTTCTATCTGTGGTTGTAGCATTTTTTACTTTTCCGAGTTTCCTAGTTCCGACTTGTAGTTGAACGCGGCTCAAGTGGGGTTCGGGGATTTCTATTGGAGAAGCAATCTCTGCCTATCTTTATACGTTACTGTCTTTGACGTAATCAGTTTGGATATGCGGAAAGTTGGAACTTCGAGTTTAATTTGGTCAAGAGCGGTTGACTTGAAATTGACCCACAAAAGTAGCTAGCAAGATTCGATAAGAAGTAGACAAATATGAAGAGCGGTCTGTGAGGACTGACAATAGTGGAAGCGAATAAAAACATGTAACGTTAGCTAGCTATATATGTCTTAATGTCTTCTATCGAATTAATACAACTTACAGCGATAGCTAGGTAACGTTAGCCTGCTGTTGCTAGCTTGAAGTTGAAGAAGTGGAGAGGAGACGAACGCTTAGCACTATATATATATATTTTAGAAAAGTTATATTTTAGAAAAGTTAATATTACTCCACTGGAAAGTTTTCCTTATGAGGAATCCGATTCGGCGTCGCGTGGAGCAGTGAGGACCGAACCACCACAGGTAACGTGTTAATATTTAAGTGGCCACATATTTTGAGGGAAAATCGACTTTCGGTCCGGTGTTCAGGCATTCAAACATCAGTGGGTATTAGTGGTGTGCCGATGACCAATGTAGAGTAGCACATTTCCATTTTTGAAAAGCTGAAGTAAGTCAAGTGTAGCCTTGTGAACATTCATGCTACAGATACCACCTGAACTGATACTAGCATGCCATGACTAAAGAAAGGAGAGGGCGTGGTGTCAGTTTCGACAGTCTGATAAGATGCTGGCACGAAGTTCTTGGACGAAGTAATATCCTTATTTACTACAGCCATTAGCAGGGGCGCAACTTTGGTTTTAGAAGTGGGGGGCATGGGGTCCTCCCTCAGAATTTGTTTGTGTATCTAAAGCTCATTTCCTGCGTTTCTACTAAGGCTGTCCCGAAAACAAAACAAAAAAATTGGTCCACCAAGAGTAGTGGTCTTTCATTTTAAAACGTGTATTTTTCCATTTATAGACACACCCTGTGTGTTTTAACAAAATCAACTGTACATACTGAACTTGTATGATTAAATAATGAAGACCCACACATGACTCGAGGGAGCCAGAAAGGGAAAAAAAAACTATTCCCCACCGTCCTTCACCCGCTGCTGCCGGCCTTCGCTCCTGAAGTTGTCGGTAATAGGCTATATCAGTGGTCGGAAACCTTTTCCATTTGAAGTGCCAATTTATCTTGCCGTTTATACCAATCTGCGTGCCAGTTATGATTGTCATATGCACAATTTGTGGAACAGTTTTATTCAATTTATAATAGTCTTTGTATCTCAAAATCATTGGCTGTGGTTAATCTACATCGCCAAATATGTAATAATAACCTACATAAAGCCAACATACAAAAACATTGCAGCCTGCAGGTAGAAAATATCCTGATAAAAATAAATATCCTATAAATCACATTGGCTACGCATGGCCTGTCAGCAATTATCTTGAAACGTTGTATCAACTGGGTCGCCCCAAAATTCGTGCTAGCGAACTTGAAACATTGTATAAAATATTCTGGGCCCTCAGTTTCCCATGCCAGTGAGTTCAGGACAGACACACCTGTATACTATATGTGCAAAGGATAAGAAGTAATCAGGTATTTTTATGACGTTGCCACTGGATCAGAGCATTACATTTTTTCCCTTTCATGCCGAGTGGTTATCGAAAGGGAGAGAGCTGGAAATGTTGTTCAAATACTTTGAGGAACTATTGTCTTTCTAAGTTGATTCTAAAAACAGACTTTGTTTACTTGCTGTTTGAGGTGAAGAGACATTACTTTGAGAAGCTCCACAGCTCATTTGTGGTGGTGAGTTAAGACAATCAGAAATACTATCAGACATCCCCAAATGGGCACATGTATAGGGCTACATTTACATGCAGGCCATGTCCTACGTCTATATGCATAATCAGATGCGCGTCCTTACTCAACATTGACAGGAGAGTTTCAAACAAAAGACAATAATTTGACAGCTCGTAAATGTAATGAAATAAACAAAAACATGTCCACTCCGATAATGAAAACGAACAGTAAATTACTACTAATAATATATTTAATGCATTAACAGAAATCACCATAACAAAACACACATTGCAGATTAGAAATAATGGGAATTCACTGTAAATGTAAGCTACTATTGGTGATGTACAGCATGTAATGGGTAATTGATTGACATAACTTCATTGTGTGCACTGTTTGCTATGAAACAATGAATACCCACAAAATTGCGTGAGAGAGCGCATTCTGGAGAGACTTGCCTCTGAGCCACAATCCTCATATTCTTGGACCGTGGCATCTCTGCAGCCTCCTCAATGGATTAATCCACTGAGACAGGCGCAAATAAAACAGGTGTCTTGTGTGCCATGAAAAAATAAAATATATATTTGACTGCTCAAATGAATAAAACAAATTTTCAATACAGACCCCTTTGTCATACAGTAGGCTAGTCCATATAAGGAACCTACTAGACCTTATGAAAGTTGCACAGTATACCCTTAATCTTGTAATAAATCAAATCTAGTAATACATGTGACATTTCTGCCATGCATTTTTTTTTGCCGCTATAAATGCTAGCTTAAACAGTTTCTTCTGATAAGTCTCCAGTATCAACATTTCCAAGCAAACAAAAGCAGGAAAAATAGAGAATCTTTAGACATGCTGAGCTAAAATAACATACTCTTTGCCAGAATTCAGCCAGCCAGCTCAAGATCATAACATATGCAAATACAGTGCATTCGGAAAGTATTCAGACCCCTTCCCCTTTTCCACATTTTGTTACGTTACAGCCCTGTTCAAAAATGGATTAAATTACACATTTCTTATCAATTTACACGCAATAATGACAAAGCGAAAACAGGCTTTCAGAATAAAAAACAGAAATACCTTATTTACATAAGTATTCAGAGCCTTTTCTATGAGACTCGAAATTGAGCTCAGGTACATCCTTTTTCCATTGTTTCTACAACTTGATTGGAGTCCACCTGTGGTAAATTCCGTTGATTGGACATGATTTGGGAAGGCACACACCTGTCTATTTAAGGTCCCACAGTTGACAGTGCATGTCAGAGCAAAAACCAAGCCATGAGGTTGAAGGACTTGTCCATAGCGTCGAGGCAGGATTGTGTCGAAGCAAAGATCTGGGGAACCGTGCCAACATATTTCTGCAGCATTGAAGGTTCCCAAGAACACAGTGGCCTCCATCATTTTTATATGGAAGAAGTTTGGAACCACCCAGACTCTTCCTAGAGCCCGCCGCCCGGCCAAGCTGAGGAATCGGGGGAGAAGGGCCTTAGTCAGGGAGGTGACCAAGAACATGATGGTCACTCTGGCAGATTTCCTCTGTGGAGATGGGAAAATCTTCCAGAAGAAGAACCATCTCTGCAGCACGCCATCAGGCCTTTATGGTAGAGTGGCCACTCCCCAGTAAAAGGCACATGACAGCCTGCTTGGAGTTTGCCAAAAGGCACCTAAAGGACTCTCAGACCATGAGAAACAAGTTTCTCTGGTCTGATGAAACCAAGATTGAACTCTTTGGCCTGAATGCCAAGTGTCACATCTGGAGGAAACCTGGCACCATCCTTACAGTGAAGCATGGTGGTGGCAGCATCATGCTGTGGGGATGTTTTTCAGGGACTGGGAGACTAATCAGGATCGAGGGAAAGATGAACAGAGCAAAGTACAGAGATCCTTGTTGAAACCTACTCCAGAGGGCCCAGGACCTCAGAATGGGGCGAATGTTATGACCTTAAGCACACAAGTCTCTGAATATCCTTGAGTGGCCCAGCCAGAGCCCGGACTTGAACCCGATTTGAACATCTCTGAAGAGACCTGAAAATAGCTGTGCAGCTATGCTCCCCATCCAACCTGACAGCTTGAGAGGATCTGCAGAGAAGAATCTGCGAAACTCCCCAAATACAGGTGTGCCAAGCTTGTAGCGTCATACCCAAGAAGACTAAAAGGCTGTAATCGCTGCCCAATGTGCTTCAACAAAGTACTGAGTAAATGGTCTAAATACTTTTGTACATTTGACTCGTTTCAGGAAACTAGGCGTATGTCGCGGGTCACTACTTCACAGGAGAGGCATTTGAACATAAACTTAAAAAAAAAAAAAAAAAATTGGGGTAGAAATGCTTTCTGGAACATGTGAACTTTCATGTGCTTTAACCTCTTTATGGTTGCATTCCTTTGTTCTCAATTTCCTCCTGAAGACATACCCTAATCTAACTGCCTGTAGCTCAGCCCTAGAGGCAAGGATATGCATATTCTTGGTATCATTTGAATGGAAACATTCTGAAGTTTGTGGAAATGTTAATTGAATGTAGGAGAATATAACACAGTTATGCTGGAAGAAAAGAGAAAGAAAGAGCATACGTTTTCTGTTTTTTATTGTTGTATTATCATCTGGGGGCAGAGGTAGAGCGGGCAGCTTGGCACCGGGGGCTCCCAGTCGGAGTCGCTATCACCGTGAAAGAAAACATAAAAAAATTATTTGTATTGTATGAGCCTTTTATCATCACATAAAATAAACAGATATGTATTGTATAGAGCAGAGGGAACAGTCACTAAGGTGAAGTGCTGTTCCATTCAACTTCGGCCATTGTTGTGGGCCTGTACTCACCCCCAGCACCCAATGGCTATTTCATATGGAAATGAAGAGGAGTAGCATGCGCAGTGGCCATGTGTGTTTGCTGTTCTACTCCATTCCATTTGAGTAAAAACATTGAAAATATAATCTGACATGGAATATATATATATACTGCTCCAAAAAATAAAGGGAACACTTAAACAACACAATGTAACTCCAAGTCAATCACACTTCTGTGAAATCAAACTGTCCACTTAGGAAGCAACACTGATTGACAATAAATTGCACATGCTGTTGTGCAAATGGTAAGACAACAGGTGCAAATTATAGGCAATTAGCAAGACACCCCCAATAAAGGAGTGGTTCTGCAGGTGGGGACCACAGACCACTTCTCAGTTCCTATGCTTCCTGGCTGATGTTTTGGTCACTTTTGAATGCTGGCAGTGCCTTCACTCTAGTGGTAGCATGAGACGGAGTCTACATCCCACACAAGTGGCTCAGGTAGCGCAGTTCATCCAGGATGGCACATCAATGCGAGCTGTGGCAAGAAGGTTTGCTGTGTCTGTCAGCGTAGTGTCCAAAGCATGGAGGTGCTACCAGGAGACAGGCCAGTACATCAGGAGACGTGGAGAAGGCCGTAGGAGGGCAACAACTCGGCAGCAGGACCGCTACCTCCGCCTTTGTGCAAGGAGGAGCAGGAGGAGCACTGCCAGAGCCCTGCAAAATGACCTCCAGCAGGCCACAAATGTGCATGTACCTGCTCAAACGGTCAGAAACAGACTCCATGAGGGCCCGACGTCCACAGGTGGGGGTTGTGCTTACAGCCCAACACCGTGCAGGACGTTTTTCATTTGCCAGAGAACACTAAGATTGGCAAATTTGCCACTGGCGCCCTGTGCTCTTCACAGATGAAAGCAGGTTCACACTGAGCATATGTGATAGACGTGACAGAGTCTGGAGACGCCGTGGAGAACGTTCTGCTGCCTGCAACATCCTCCAGCATGACCGGTTTGGCGGTGGGTCAGTCATGGTGTGGGGTGGCATTTCTTTGGGGGGCCGCACAGCCCTCCATGTGCTCGCCAGAGGTAGCCTGACTGTCATTAGGTACCGAGATGAGATCCTCAGACCCCTTGTGAGACCATATGCTGGTGCGGTTGGCCCTGGGTTCCTCCTAATGCAAGACAATACTAGACCTCATGTGGCTGGAGTGTGTCAGCAGTTCCTGCAAGAGGAAGGCATTGATGCTATGGACTGGCCCGCCCGTTCCCCAGACCTGAATCCAATTGAGCACATCTGGGACATCATGTCTCGCTCCATCCACCACAGACTGTCCAGGAGTTGGCGGATGCTTTAGTCCAGGTCTGGGAGGAGATCCCTCAGGAGACCATCCGCCACCTCACCAGGAGCATGCCCAGGCATTGTAGGGAGGTCATACAGGCACGTGGAGGCCACACACACTACTGAGCCTCATTTTGACTTGTTTTAAGGGCATTACATCAAAGTTGGATCAGCCTGTAGTGTGGTTTTTCACTTTAATTTTGAGTGTGACTCCAAATCCAGACCTCCATGAGTTGATAAATTTGATTTCCATTGATATTTTTGCTTTGATTTTTATTGTCAGCACATTCAACTATGTAAAGAATAAAGTATTTAATAAGAATATTTCATTCATTCAGATCTAGGATGTGTTATTTTAGTGTTCCCTTTGTTTTTTGAGCAGTGTATATACAGTGGGGCAAAAAAGTATTTAGTCAGTCACCAATTGTGCAAGTTCTCCCACTTAAGATGAGAGAGGCCTGTAATTTTCATCATAGGTACACTTCAACTATGACAGACAAAATGAGGAGAATCACATTGTAGGATTTTTAATGAATTTATTTACAAATTATGGTGGAAAATAAGTATTTGGTCAATAACAAAAGTTTATCTCAATACTTTGTTATATACTCTTTGTTGGCAATGACAGAGGTCAAGCGTTTTCTGTAAGTCTTCACAAGGTTTTCACACACTGATGCTGGTATTTTGGCCCATTCCTCCATGCAGATCTCCTCTAGAGCAGTGATGTTTTGGGGCTGTTGCTGGGCACCACGGACTTTCAACTCCCTCCAAAGATTTTCTATGTGGTTGAGATCTGGAGACTGGCTAGGCCACTCCATGACCTTGAAATGCTTCTTACGAAGCCACTCCTTCGTTGCCCGGGCGGTGTGTTTGGGATCATTGTCATGCTGAAAGACCTAGCCACGTTTCATCTTCAATGCCCTTGCTGATGGAAGGAGGTTTTCACTCAAAATCTCACGATACATGGCCCCATTCATTCTTTCCTTTACACGGATCAGTCGTCCAGGTCCCTTTGCAGAAAAACAGCACCAAAGCATGATATTTCCACCCCCATGCTTCACAGTAGGTATGGTGTTCTTTGGATGCAACTCAGCATTCTTTGTCCTCCAAACACGACGAGTTGAGTTTTTTACCAAAAAGTTATATTTTGGTTTCATCTGACCATATGACATTCTCCCAATCTTCTTCTGGATCATCCAAATGCTCTCTAGCAAACTTCAGACGGGCCTGGACATGTACTTGCTTAAGCAGGGGGACACGTCTGGCACTGCAGGATTTGAGTCCCTGGCGGCGTAGTGTGTTACTGATGGTAGGCTTTGTTACTTTGGTCCCAGCTCTCTGCAGGTCATTCACTAAGTCCCCCCCATGTGGTTCTGGGATTTTTGCTCACCGTTCTTGTGATAATTTTGACCCCACGGGGTGAGATCTTGCGCGGAGCCCCAGATCGAGGGAGATTATCAGTGGTCTTGTATGTCTTCCATTTCCTTATAATTGCTGATTTCAGTTGATTTCTTCAAACCAAGCTGCTTACCTATTGCAGATTCAGTCTTCCCAGCCTGGTGCAGGTCTACAATTTTGTTTCTGGTGTCCTTTGACAGCTCTTTGGTCTTGGCCATAGTGGAGTTTGGAGTGTGACTGTTTGAGGTTGTGGACAGGTGCCTTTTATACTGATAACAAGTTCAAACAGGTGCCATTAATACAGGTAACGAGTGGAGGACAGAGGAGCCTCTTAAAGGTCTGTGAGAGCCAGAAATATTGCTTGTTTGTAGGTGACCAAATACTTATTTTCCACCATAATTTGCAAATAAATTCATTAAAATTCCTACAATGTGACTTTCTGGATTTTTTTTCTCATTTTGTCTGTCATAGTTGAAGTGTACCTATGATGAAAAATACAGGCCTCTGTCATCTTTTTAAGTGGGAGAACTTGCACAATTGGTGGCTGACTAAATACTTTTTTGCCCCACTGTATATATATATATATATTTATTATTATTCTTTTTTCTTCATAAAACGGCATTAGCACTTACCCGTCCAGAAGTACGTCCTGTCCTTGCAGAAACTTAGTTCCTGTTTGAATCATAACACTCAGATTCCTCAAACAAAAAATCTGTCTCACTTTTTTCACTTTCACTTTAGACTTTGACTTCGCTTTTCCTGATTTATTCACCATGATATCTTCAATGAAATCGTTGAAAATACAACTTCCCGAAATAAAGCTGCGCGTAACAAGCCTCACAGCAACTCCTCTGATCGTCAAGGCGAGAATGGAGTTCGTTACGAATGCAATATCAAACAAGGAATAGTGCTCCAACCCAAAACCATTACATACTGGCGTTTACCTCAGCTTGGCTATCTACCCAGCTAGTTTTCAAGAAGATCAGTGGTCATTGGGCAGAAATACAGTCCATCAATGAAGCTTCGCTAAAATGATTGGTGCGCCAGGTAGTCATTGCTCGTTGTCTTCAAATCAGTTCACTTCGGTCAATACTCCCCGCAAAAAAAACAAAGACGTTTGGCTGTGTTGCAAACATCCGGAGGAATGCACTGAAACCAACCATGACTAGATAAACAATGTTTTACCGTGTGTAATTACGTCAAATGCTCTGTAAAAAATTGATGGAGATGGAATTCACGGCACAAACAGGTTACAAAATGTTTCATTTTAAGCTATAAAAATGGATTTTATCACTCGGACCCTCAGGAAGAGAAATAAGAGCAAGATCTCAGAATGTAAGTCATAATTGTACCTTCAGATGTGAATGTGTAAAAACTGTCATGGCGGAAAATGTTTCTGTTGTTGATTGCTCTTCTCAAACAAAAGCATGGTAATTGTTGTCTGTAATAGCTATTTTAAATTGAAAAATGTAGTTTGATTATCAAGATTCCAATTTTTTGAAGGGTGTAAGACACTTGCATTTTCAAGAATGTTTAATGTTACGACGTTGTATTTTTAGTTGTCACTCTGAAATTTCCCCTGATGTTGATCCCTGTACAGGGATCGCAGCCATAACAGGTTTAAAAAATGCTTTACGGCGAAAGCAAACCTTTACAATTATTTGAGAACATAGCCCAGCAGACAAATCATTATAAACTGTAACCAGCCAAGTAGAAGACTTACACAATTCAGAAATAGAGAGAAAATTAATCCCTTTGATCTTCATATGTTTGCACTCAGATGATATTCAATAAATGTTCCTTTTGTTCGATAGTCTCTCTTTGTCCGAAAACCTCCGTTTTGTTCGCACGTTTTCAGTAATCCACAGGCTCAAACGCAGTCACAACAGGCAGACAAATTCAAATTGTATCCGTTAAGTTCATAGAAACATGTCAAACAATGTTTATATTCAAGCCTCAGGTTGTTTTTAGCCTAAATGATCTATAATATTTCAACTGGAAAATAACGTTGTCAATATAAAAGGTAAACAAGAAAGGCACTATCTCTGGTTGCGCGCATGAAAAAGCTCTGTGACACGGGTTAGGGTCCACTCATTCAGACTGCTCTTACTCCCTCATTTATCAGAATATAAGCCTGAAACAATTTCTAAAGACTGTTGACATCTCGTGGAGTGCATAGGAACTGCAATTTGAGTCCTAAGTCAATGGATACTGTAATGGCATTGACTAGAAAACTACCACAAAAAAATCTTACTTCCTGTATGGATTTTTCTCAGGTTTTCGCCAGCCAAATCAGTTCTGTTATACTCAGACATTATTTTAACAGTTTTGTAAACTTTAGAGTGTTTTCTATCCAAATCTACTAATTATATGCATATCATATATTCTGGGCCCGAGTAGAAGGCAGTTTAATTTGGGCTAGTTTATCTAGCGTGTCCTGGGTTGCATATAATCGATGCGGTGCGCATTCGCGGAATAAAGACTGTCGTTGCTCCAACGCTTACCTAACCATAAACATCAATGCCTTTCTTAAAATCAATACACAGAAGTATATATTTTTAAACCTGCATATTTAGCTAAAAGAAATCCAGGTTAGCAGGCAATATTAACCAGGTGAAATTGTGTCACTTCTCTTGCGTTCATTGCGCACAGTCAGGGTATATGCGATAATGATAAACGTTTTGTTTTCGAAATGATAGTTTCTGGATTCAACCATATTAATGACCTAAGGCTCGTATTTCTGTGTGTTATAATTAAGTCTGATTTGATAGAGCAGTCTGACTGAGCAATGGTAGGCAGCAGCAGGCTCGTAAGCATTCATTCAAACAGAACTTTAGTGCGTTTTGCCAGCAGCTCTTCACTGTGCTTCAAGCATTGCGCTGTTTATGACTTCAAGCTTATCAACTCCCGAGATTAGGCTGGTGTAACCGATGTTGAATGGTTAGCGGGGTACACGCTAATAGCGCTTCAAACGTCACTCGCTTGGAGTTGGAGTGGTTGTTCCCCTTGCTCTGCTTCGAGGGTGGCTGTTGTCGATGTTGTTCCTCGTTCGAGCCCAGGTAGCGGCGAGGAGAGGGGTGGAAGCTATACTGTTACACTGGCAATACTAAAGTGCCTATAAGAACATCCAATAGTCAAAGGTATATGGAATACAAATGGTATAGAGGGAAATAGTCCTATAAATACTATATTAACTACAACCTAAAACCTCTTACCTTGGAATATTGAAGTCCCATGTTAAAAGGAACCACCAGCTTTCATATGTTCTCATGTTCTGAGCAAGGAACTTAAACGTTAGCTTTTTTACATGGCACATATTGCACTTTTACTTTCTCCTCCAACACTTTGTTTTTGCATTATTTAAACCAAATTGAACATGTTTCATTATTTATTGGAGGCTAAATAGATTTTTATTGAAGTATTATATTAAGTTAAAATAAGTGTTCATTCAGTATTGTTGTAATTGTCATTATTACGAATACATTTAAAAAAATCTGCCGATTTTAATTGGTATGGGCTTTTTTTTGGTCCTCCAATAATCGGTATCGGCTTGAAAAATCATAATCGGTCGACTTCTAATCTGTGTCCATTCTCGAGGTTGATCGATTGATCGGAATGGCCGATTTTTAATTAGGGCCGATTTTTCAAGTTTTCATAACAATCTGTGTTTTTAAATACCTTTTATTTAACTAGGCAATTCGGTTCAGAACACATTCTTATATTCAATGATGGCCTAGGAACGGTGGGTTAACTGCCTCGTTCAGGGGCAGAACGACAGATTTTCACCTTGTCAGCTCGAGGGATCCAATCTTGCAACCTTATAACTAGTCCAACGCAATAACGACCTGCCTCTCTCGTTGCACTCCACAAGGAGACTGCCTGTTACGCGAATGCAGTAAGCCAAGGTAAGTTGCTAGCCAGCATTAAACTTATCTTTATAAAAAACAATCAATCACAATCACTAGTTAACTACACATGGTTGTTGATATTACTAGATATTATCTAGCATGTCCTGCATTGCATAAGTATCTGACTGAGCGGTGGTAGGCAGAAGCAGGCGCGTAAACATTCATTCAAACAGCACTTTCGTGCGTTTTGCCAGCAGCTCTTCGTTGTGCGTCAAGCATTGTGCTGTTTATGACTTCAAGCCTATCAACTCCCGAGATGAGGCTGGTGTAACCGAAGTGAAATGGCTAGCTAGTTAGCGCGTGCTAACTAGAGGGACGGAAGCTATACTGTTACACTGGCAATACTATAAGAACATCCAATAGTCAAAGGTTAATGAAATACAAATGGTATAGTGGGAAGTAGTCCTATAATAACTACAACTTAAAACTTATTGAAGACTCCTGTTAAAAGGAACCACCAGCTTTCATATGTTCTGAGCAAGGAACTGAAACGTTAGCTTTCTTACATAGCACATATTGCACTTTTACTTTCTTCTCCAACACTTTGTTTTTGCATTATTTAAACCAAATTGAACATGTTTCATTATTTACTTGGCTAAATTGATTTTATTGATGTATTATCTTAAGTTAAAACAATTGTTCATTCAGTATTGTTGTAATTGTCATTATTACAACAAAACAAAAATAATCAGCCGATTTTAATTGGTATCGGCTTTAATGGTCCTCCAATAATCGGTATCGGCGTTGAAAAATCGTAATCGGTCGACCTCTAATCCATTCATCATCATTATGTTGTGCAATGACTGTGCACCATGACAGTGTAGTCTGTAGAGCTGTTTATACCGTGTCAGTGTGAAAAGTAGGGAATTACCTAGGGAAACTGACAGATCAATAATGTTACATTGGTTTACTGACTCAAATAAAATATTGCTCATATTGCGCTGTCAAATGTTAGTATATCGGTTTTCAATCATTTGCCCGCAGGTTTCATTGTCTGATTTCAGGTCTAGTGTGATTCATTTTAGCCAACTTTTGGCTAGCTCTAATGGTACTTCAACTGGCGCAAACTATTCAAGTTAATTTACTTCTGTTGAAACGGGACAAAAAGCCATCAAAACATTTCCATACACACAACAGCTGTTAGATACTGGACCACACAGACACCACAGAGCTGAACTGGCTGTGGTAGCTACTAGCTAGTTCATTCTCTTCAGACAGACCTTCAGTCGAGAAGGGATGAAACATTAGCTAACAGTACATGTCAGTTACACTTTTAGATCAGCACTGAGAATAAATACCTTTTTTTCTGTTAAGTCAAACAGCAGTTGCCTTGCCAACTTACATCAGTCAAATAAAGAGTAGCCTGTTTCTGCTCTGCTTTTACAACTCTGAGAAAAACTGCAACACACAGAGACAGCAGCACCGTGCTGGTCAGAAGCTTTGCCTTCACACAGCCTGTCCGCAAGCTCTGTGGTGTCTGCGTGGTCCTAAATCCAGCTGGCTAAAACCACCTACTTGACCAGCAGTGTTTAGCACTAACTGAAGTTTGTTTTAGTGCCCTTTCCCATGTAGCCGGAGAGTATAGCATTACAGTAGTCTAATCTAGAAGTGACAAAATCATGGATGAGCTTTTCTGCATAATTTTTAGACACTCTTTTTTTCCCCCTTTTTTCTCTCCAATATTACGAGATGGAAAAAAGGTGTCCTTGATATATTCTTTATGTTCATCAAAAGAGAACTCGGGGTCTAGAGTAACGCAGAGGTCCTTCAGTTTTATTTGAGACAACTGTACAAACATCAATATTAATTGTCAGATCCAACAGCAATTCACTTTATTTATTGGGACCTAGAACTATCATCTTTGTTTTATCAGAGTTTAAAAGTAAAACATGTGCTTCCATCCACTTCCTTATGTCTGAAACACAGGCTTCCAGGGAGGGCAATGTTGGGGCTTCACCATGTTTCATCGAAATTTACAACTGTGTGTCGTCCACATAGCAGTGAAAGTTGACATTGTGTTTCTGAATGACATCACCAAGAAGTAGAATATATAGTGTAAACAATAGTGGTCCTAAAATTGAACCTTGAGGAACACTGAAACCTATAATTGATTTTTCAGAGGATAAACCATACACAGAGACAAACAGATATCTTTCCGACAGATAAGATCTAAACCAGGCAAGAACTTGTTTAGACCAATTACGGTTTCCAATCTCTCCAAAATAATGTGGTGATTGATGGTGTCAAAAGCAGCGCTAAGGTCTAGGAGCACGAGGACAGATGCAGAGCCTTGGTCTGGCGCCATTAAAAGTAATTTACCACCTTCACGAGTGCAGTCTCCGTGCTATGATGGGCTGTAAAACCAGAATGAAGCGTTTTCGTATACATAATTTGCCTTCAGGATGGCAGTGAGTTGCTGGGCAACAGCTTTTTAAAAAAAGGCCGATTTTAAAAATAAAATATATATAATAACAATTTTATATATTTTACTTAAAAAAACAAAAACATTTTCTGAGTCAAGGTTTGGCTTTTTCTAGACATGCTTTTTTACTAGCACTTTTAGTGGTGTGATACACATACTGTGGGTAGGGAGCCATTTATCATGTTCAACATAGGAGGGCCAAGCACAGGAAGTAGCTCTTTCAGTAGTTTAGTTGGAATAGTGTCCAGTATGCAGCTGGAAGGTTCAGAGGCCATGATTATTGCCATGAATGTGTCAAGACATACAGGATTAAGTGTCTCCATTTATTCTAGGTCCTGGCAGTTCTGTGCACTCAGGACAACTGAGTTATGGAAAAATATCAATTCAAAGAGTAGTCTGTAATTTGCTTTCTAATGATCATGATCTTTTCATTGAAATTCATGAATTCATCACTGATGACGTGATAGCCATCTTCTCTTGGGGAATGCTGCTCTTTAGTTAGCTTTGCGACCGTATCAAAAATACATTTTGGATTCTCCTCAATTAAGTTGAAAAAATAGGATGATCGAGCAGCAGTGAGGGCTCTTCGATATTGCATGGTACTCTTTCCAAGCTAGTCGGAAGACTTCCAGTTTGACGGAGCGCCATTTCCGTTCCTATTTTCTGGAAGCTTGCTTCAGGGCTCTGGTATTAAAGGTTAAATTTAGATTCACAGTTAGGTGGTTAACCAATTAAAAAACTTTTTGTTTTTACTCAAGTCCTTGGGTAGGTAGAGGGAGTCTGGAAGGTCATCTAGCAATCTTTGTGTTGTCTGAGAATTTATAGCATGTCTATTGATGGTCCTTGGTTGGGGTCTGAGGAGTTTATTTGTTGCGATTGCAAACGTAATTAAATGGTGGTCCGATTTAGTCCAGGATTTTGAGGAACAACATTTTAGATCCACAATATTTATCCACGGGACAAAACTAGATCCAGGGTATGACTGTGGCAATGAGTAGGTCTGGAGACATGTTGGACAAAACCCACTGAGCCGATGGCTCCAACAGCCTTTTGGAGTTGGTCTGTGGACTTTTCCATGTGAATATTAGTCACCAAAAATGTGAATATTATCTGCCACGACTACACGGTCTGATTAGGAATTCAGGAACTCTGACTTCTCTGATTGAGCAGGTTGCATAGATTTAATGACTAAAACGTGTATGTATGTGTAAATGTTACCGACACTGGTGTTCGAACTCTTGTGTGTAGAATGATTGAAATGTGGATAGACTGGATTCTCCAGCCGTGTGTTTGTGTACGGCATTGCTTTCACTTCCCTATGAGTGCCATGGCATCAGACTGTTCCATTAGCAACACAACCGACACTTTCTGCAACTATGGGGAAAAACAGACTGTAAACTATATTTCTTCTCCAACGTTTATTGAAAACATAAATACATTTGCACTATGAGCACTTTTTGTCTCAAATACATTGTTACAGATGTTGGTTAGTTAGCTAGCAAATGTTTTGCCATATTAACATTGTCATGAAATCATTCAAAACAAGACATGGTATCAAGAACAAGATGAAACTAGCTGAAATTGGTCACTTACGATTCCCCACAAAGCAGTTTCTTGTAGTTTTGGCTATCCTGAATCACAACTCACTGACTTCGGCCCCAATGAAACATGCACATCATTTTTGTGACATTGTCAGCTAACCCATCTGTGGAAGCATCTAGGCTACATACAGTCAGTCTGCCTGTCGGTCAATAAAAGTGATGGAAGTTCAAATCAAATCCCTTGACTAATGAAAGCGTTGGTGTCTTTAGGTTGGGGCTGCCTTTGGAGTTGACTTTAAACATGCACTTGTAGGAGTTTCTATACTGCATACTAAGACACAAAAAAGGTCAGGTGTCAGCCAATAACATTTCTCTCTCTCAGTGATGTCAGCTGATGCGCTCAACCCTACCTCTCCCAACCCCTCAGTGATGTCTGCTGATGCGCTCAACTCTACCTCTCCCAACCCCTCAGTGATGTCAGCTGATGCGCTCAACCCTACCTCTCCCAACCCCTCAGTGATGTCAACTGATGCGCTCAACCCTATATCTCCCAACCCCTCTGTCTCGTCCATCTCTCTGGTTGAGATCAAGGCAGACACTCGTCTGGTGCTGAAAGCTTTCCTCCGCAGCGCACTCTCTAATCCTTCGACCGAGCGGCTTGGGACGGTGGGGGGAAGCTACAAAGACCACAACAAGTACAGGTAACAACTCTCTCACGTAGCCCCCCCCCCCCCCCCCCCCATCTAGGCTATTACCTGTCATCCCCATCACCTCACATCCCTGCCATTCACCCCCATCCCAGTTGTATGTTTTAAAAATGCCACCCAATATTCTTTAACCTTTTATTTTTCAATTATATTTAATTTTTGCAATCAATCCAATCATCCTACCTCTTTATCCATCTCCCCTGTCTCTTCTTTCCAGTGCAAAGGAGTCTAGGAAGCGGCCGGACAATGGCTGGGACTCTCTGGATGAAGCAATCAGCTCAGTGGAGGAGAAGAAACACGGCTTGAAGGACCTCATTAAGAGACGACTGCAGCCACGGCCCTCCACCCTGCCCCTCCGTCGCTCAGCTAAAGACAGCGGTGCAGACCAGACACAAAATGGTGGCTCTTTGGAGAAGGACGGAAGACCAAATCGAACCAACCCAGGCCTGCCAGGCTTCTTCAGAGACCAACTCGAGGTGCGATGGATCCACGTTGTTAATCACAACGCATTATTTAAAATGTACTAAGAAATTACATGTCACATACAGTACCAGTCAAAGGTTTAGACACACCTACTCATTCAAGGGTTTTTCATTATTTTTACTATTTTCTACATTGTAGAATACTAGTGAATTACATCAAAACTATGAAATAACACACATGAAATCATGCAGTAACTAAAAAAGTGTTAGACAAATCAAAATATATTTTATATTTGAGATTCTTCAAAGTAGCCACCCTTTGCCTTGATGACAGCTTTGCACACTCTTGGCATTCTCTCAACCAGTTTCATGAGGTAGTCACCTGGAATGCATTTAAATTAACAGGTGTGCCTTGTTAAAAGTTAATTTGTGGAATTTCTTTCCTTAATACGTTTGAGCCAATCAGTGGTGTTGTGACAAGGTAGGGGTGTGATACAGAAGATAGCCCTTATTTGGTAAAAGACCAAATCCATATTATGGCAAGAACAGCTCAAATAAGCAAAGAGAAACGACAGTCCATCATTACTTTAAGACATGAAGGTCAGTCAATACGGAAAATTTCAAAAACATTATACTTCAAGTGCAGTCACAAAAACCATCAAGCGCTATGTGAAACTGGCTCTCATGTGGACCGCCACGGGAAAGGAAAACCCAGAGTTACCTCTGCTGCTGATAAGTACATTAGAGTTACCAGCCTCAGAAATTGCATCGAAAAATAAATGCTTCACAGAGTTCAAGTAACAGACACATCTCAACATCAACTGTTCAGAAGAGACTGAGTGAATCAGGTATTCATGGTTGAATTGCTGCAAAGAAACGACTACACTTAGAATAAGAGAATTGATTGGGCCAATGGACATCAGACCAGTGGAAATCTGTCCGTAGGTCTGATTTTGCGATTTTTGGTTCCATCCGCTGTCTCTTTGTGAGACGCAGAGTAGGCGAACAGATGATCTCTGCGTGTGTGGTTCCCACCGTGAAGCATGGAGAAGGAGGTATGATGGTGTGGGGTGACACTGTCAGTGATTTATTTAGATTTCAAGGCACACTTAACCAGCATGGCTACCACAGCATTCTTCAGCGATACGCCATCCATGATGGAGTGCTGCATCAGATGACCTAGCCTCCACAATTACCCGACCTCAACCCAATTGAGATGGTTTGGGATGAGTTGGACCGCAGAGTGAAGGAAAAGCAGCCAACAAGTGCTCAGCATATGTGGGAACTCCCTCAAGACTATTGGAAAAGCATTCCAGGTGAAGCTGGTTGAGAGAATGCCAAGAGTGTGCAAAGCTGTCATTGAGGCAAAGGGTGTCACCTTTGAAGAGTCTAAATAAATATTTTGATTTGTTTAACACTATTTTTGGTTACTGCATGATTCCATGTGTTATTTCTTAGTTTTGATGTCTTCACTATTATTCTACAATGTAGAACCCTAGAAACCTTTGAATGAGTAGATGTCCAAACTTTTGACTGGTACTGTAATTAGCTGGTATCCCACTCCCCCATTTTAAGAGTTTTGTTGTGGTTTTCGGTCAGACAGAAGACCTGTGACTGATTTTAGCTGCTGTTTTAAATTCTATACAAGACCACATCGGTCATAGAGCAAAACTGCTGCTCTGAAACTATGGAATGTAATAAGTTGTGGAATGTGGTTATGATGTACAAAGCTGTGATTATTTGATCTAATACAGTATATGACATCCATCATTGTTACTATTACCTCAGGAAGATGTTAGGTTCCCCTCCTCCATGTCAGATGAAGAAGGGAACGATCCGAAACAGCAGAAAAAGGCAAAGAAGTTGAAGAACCAGATCTCCTCTTTCTTCAGCATGAAAAAGAAGTCAGAAAAGGATAAAGACAAGGATGAGACGCGTCTTCAGAGGCCATCCACACTGACCATCGGCGTAGGGCCAGTACCCGTGGCGCCAGTCATCTCTCCCAGTAAGTATTTTGGAACAGAACAGTCAGTCATCTCTCCCAGTACGTATTTTGGAACAGAACAGTCGGCAGCAATGAATGTTTGCCTCAAACTATCATATTTATTAGGGGTTCAGCAGCGAACACCATTGGCTCATAGTGGCCATATTGTTTGAGCTGGAGTCCTGGTTGAAGAAATGAGTACATAGATGCTATATACCAAATTTGGTACCAATCGGTCTAGCGTTTCTGGTGAAGTAGACGTTTTAAAGTACATAATTAAAAATAATCCAAAATACATCAAAGCACATTGCATGATCTGTTCGATGTTGAGTTTTAATATTGGACAAGCTTGAAAATTAGTACAGCGGTAGCTCATCCAAGGGGCACAGTGGGCCCACAACTTGAACCCCTTGCTATTTGCAGCTATACTTAAGGACATTCAGGAGGACAAGGACATTCAGAATCTTGTCCTGAAGCCACTACTGTGTTGTCTTGGCTGTGTGCTTAGGTTTGTTGTCCTGTTGGAAGGTGAACCTTCGCCCTAGTCTGAGGTCCTGAGCAAGTTTTCATCAAGGATCTCTTTGTACTTTACTCCGTTCATCTTTCCCTCGATCCTGACTGGTCTCCCAATCCCTGCCACTGAAAAACATCCCCACAGCATGATGCTGCCACCACCATGTTTCACCGTAGGGATGGTTCCAGGTTTCCTCCAGATGTGACGCTTTGCATTCAGGCCAAAGAGTTCAATCTTGGTTTCATCAGACCAGGGAAACTTGTTTATCATGGTCTGAGAGTCCTTTAGGTGTCTTTTGGCAAACTCAAAGCGGGCTGTCATGTGCCTTAAACTGAGGAGTAGCTTCTGTCTGGCTACTCTACCATAAAGGCCTGATAGGTGGAGTGCTGCAGAGATGGTTCTCCCATCTCAGAGAGCTCTCTGTGACCATCGTGTTCTTGGTCACCTCCCCGACTAAGGCTCTTCTCCCCGTATTGCTCAGTTTGGACGGGCGGCCTGCTCTAGGAAGAGTCTTGGTGGTTCCAAACTTCTTCCATTTAAGAATGATGGAGGCCACTGTGTTCTTGGGGACTTTCAATGCTGCAGAAATGTTTTGGTACCCTTCCCCAGAACTATGCCTCCACACAATCAAGTCTCGGAGCTCTACGGACAATTCCTTCAACCTCATAGCTTGGTTTTTGCTCTGACATGCTTTGTCAACTGTGGGACCTTAAATAATATTTACCTCTTATGTGCATCATGTGCACATTCAGATAGCCTTGTCCAACTAGGTCTACTATCAATCACCTCGTATACCTTAGCTGGCAACATTGTAACCAATGCCAGCCTTACATGTAATTAACCATAGGCTGCTATAGGATATAAAGCCTACAGGTTAAATAATTTAGCTCTGATTTTCTCCCCATCATAACCGTCGGAGGGGGGTAAATAAGTGACTTCCTTGAAAAGGGGAGAATATGAGCTTTACAACAATGCCAGAATTATTACTGTACTCATAATATTCAGCAAAAATCATGTGTTTTTCCAATCTTAAAAAGTAACCGCAACTCGCTATTGCCATAGATGAAAATAACGCTTATGGCAAAATAGAACTGGATGTGATCTGAGCAAAATGGTTAGTTTGTTACAATTGAAGTCTCCTGGCTGTGCATCAGCTCAAAAGAAAGGCAGACGAGTGATTGAAGTGACTGGGAACCAGTGGTGTAAAATACTTTAAAGTACTACCTAAGTAGTTTTTGGGGGTATCTGTACTTTACTTTACTATTGATATTTTGGGCCACTTTTACTTCACTACATTCCTAAAGAAAATAACATACTTTTTACACCCTACATTTTCCATGACACGCTAAAGTACTTGTTACATTTTGAATGCTTAACAGGACAGGAAAATTGTCCAATTCATGTACTTATCAAGAGAACATCCCTGTCCATCCCTACTGCCTATCATCTGGTGGACTTAATAAACACACATGCATCTTTTGTAAACTATGTCTGAGTGCTGGAGTATGCCCCTGGCTATCCGTACATTTTAAAAACAAGAAAATGGTGCCGTCTGCTTTGCTTAATTTGAAATTATTTATACTTTTGATACTTAAGTATATTTAGAACCAAATACTTTTAGACTTTTACTCAAGTAGTATTTTACTGGGTGACTTCCACTTTTACTTGAGTAACTTTCTATTAAGGCATCTATACTTTTACTCCAGGATGACAATTTGGTACTTTTTCCACCACTGCTGGGAGCTGTGTGTGGGAGAGCCAGATCAACTCAATCAGCTCGCGCAACAGAAACATGTTATCGATCAATGAGAGGATTGCATTATGTATTCTACACAGCTATGCATGCTTATGCTTGGACAAAACAGATGAAAATGAGCTTTATGTCAAAGTGAATGTCTCTTAGTCTCACGTGGACTTTCTCGTCTTGTTATATTTTCGTCAACTAAAATGAAAAGCAATTGGTAATAGTTTTTTTTTGCACGCGCGTCTCGTTATAGTAATTTAGTTTTTGTCTGGGGCAATAGGCTGTTGACGACTATTTTTCGTCATAGTTATTGTTGACGAAATTAACACCAACACACCTGATTCTAAGTTGAATGTCAAGACTGAAGACCATGCATGTTTTAGTTGATTATTTCAAACAGGAGTGTTGGAACAAAAGCTGGAATTAAAGCCTGCAACATCCAGTAGCTCTCCAGGACCAGAGCTGGAGGCCCATTCTATTACACTCCTACTATTCTCTCCTCCCATCCCTCTCTGTAGCACACCCTCCTGAGTTCTATGAGGAGGTGGCTGAGACTCTGGACAGGATTGCTCAGCGGTCCCACAGTATGAAGAGACCCCAAAGGCCCAGCCCACGACCCAGCCCTGCTACCACCCCGGTCAAACCTCCCCCTGGTGAGTGGAAACACACATGCTATGCTGCTGTATGGCTATTCTTTATTTTTATCCATCTCTCCTGTCCTCAGAACCTGACAAAGAAGAAATGGTGCGCCAGCTGGTCCAGGTACTGTCTATGGAAGGGGATGCCATCAACTACAAGGTAAGACTTCTGGTGTAGGACTAGATCTAGATCACCTGACACTGCAGTTTCTAACTACCTACACAGTTTCTAACAACCTACGTACACCTTTACTACCTATGTACACCTTTACTACCTGCCTACACCATTACGAACAACCTACATTGCTACTACGTACACCTTAACTAACTACCTACCCTTGTCTTGTGTGTGCCCCCCCCAGATCCAGTCGGACCCCTTCCTGCGCTCCACGCTGAACCGTCTCTCATACCCGTCCTTCGCCAAGCTCCTGGACACCTTCGCCAGCCAGGAACAGGCCACGCCCTCACCTCTGCCGCCTCCTGCCAGCAGCCCCACGCTGAGACGAGTGGCCGTCACCATGGAGGTGTCGCGGCGTGTCGTCACAGCAACAGGGATGCAGCGCATGCAGGGCTACGCAGAACGCTATATGGAGAACTTTGCCCCCTGGGTGAAGAGCCATGGAGGATGGGTGAGTGTTTGCTCCAATTGCCCTGTCCCTATCAGAACTCTCTAAAATATTTTTGCAAAATGCAAGTTAGCCTTAAATTTTAATGCAGATTTAGCTTAGCGTTTGTTTTCCATTTCTCCTAAACAGCTAAATATATGAATATATGCATGTATTTGATAAGAGTAACTTGTTTGGTTGTATAGACTGGTTGGTTGTTGAGCAACAAAACCGACACATGCGAATCTATGGGGCAAATCAGACGGGGTTCACTTAGTTTGTTGACAACATATCTCCAATGTTTATTGAAAACATATATAAAGTTGCACGATGAGCACTATTTTTGTGTTGTTGGTTAGCTAGCTAGTAAATTCTGGCCATATTTAGCATAGAAGGGACATCACTTAAAACACCTCAAAGCAAGACATGGTATCAAGAACAAGCTAAAACTAGCTGAAACGAGCCACGTACGATTCCCCACCTGGCGGCATCTTGTCAATGTTGCTAGCCTTCTGGCCATCCAGAATCACAACAACACATGGACTTCTGCCCCATTTTGAAGCGTGCGCAACGTTTGTGACATTGTAAGCTAACCCATCTTTTAACATTGTTTATGTGGACATTGGCGCCCTCTGTTCTAAAGTTGAAAGGTTGTTTCCAAACACAACCACCAGGAGGCAGAAGTCATCACTGACCACAGCAGGCATCTGGTGCTGATTTTCCCTCAATTTCTAATCTCCCATTTTCCATATGCAGGAAAGTATTGTCCAGTTGGAAGAGATTTTGGAGTGCGACTGACAACCCTACACCATCAAGGCAGCTCGGAAATCCTCACTACTTATTTTTAACCTATGACTAAGGCCTGGAGTTGTTTCCTATCAAGTCGGGTACAACTCAAGACCCTTCCTGACCTCAGTTTCTCCTGTGGTGAGAGACGGAGAAGGAGTTAGCTTTTTATAACTCTACGACACGTGAATTATGTCACTTGTATTTGTCTGAGAATCATGTGTACTTGTACAATTTTTTTTATTTTTATCAATGTTTTTCTATAAACGTGTTTTACAAAAACCAATGTGTACAGTGTGGTCTTTGGTTTGGGTTTCATTACTTGGTGTTACGACTGGAGATCATAATTAAATAGTGTACTTTGATAGTCCATTTATAAGGATATGAGATATTTATTTCATTAGAATGACAAACCCTGACCTCTTCAGTTGTCTATTGGACAGAAATAAGTATTTGAAAGCATAGGCTCATCTCAGAACTATATAAGAGAAGTGAATTCATACCGACAACACCTCATATGGAAAACAAGTTGTTTAAACTATTACCACATTCATAATCAGAGATTCATCCATTTGGTTAAGTGTATTTTACAAAATGTGCAAGTTAACAAAACAAATACCACTTCACAAGCATATACAAATTACAATGGATTTACATTTTTATTTGCTTTTGATAAGGCTCACTTTTAAACATATAGTTTCGACTTCTGGTTAAAAGATGCTGCAGTTGAACAGAATACTGTAACTGTTTCTTTGGGGCAAATCCCACTGCTTGTCCATGGGCATCAGAGCAAGCACTTTACATTTCCACAACTAAACAATATAATTTGTATCGCCTAATAGTAAAAGTAACAAGCAGCATGTAGTCCCCAATAGTTACTAATAATCTTATTCCTTATACAGGATAACTACATGGCTGTATTGCTGTCGTGTTGTGCAGATCAGATCTCTAAAAGACAATTTCATTACACTTCTCCAGGCGTTGATCTGAGCAACATGACTGCAATGAAGATGACCTGGAATGTGCCCCATGGTTTTTAATGCAGTGTTCTAAGAACAATCAATCCAGATGAAAACAACCCTTCAAATGTGTGTGCTCATTTAAAATACATTTACTTCAAACTTAACAGAATTGAACACACGGATGATCTGGATTTAATGTTCTGAAAAACCATTCCAAGCAGCTGTTATCTCACATTCAGGACCCAGCTAACACTTTTTAGTTCCCACATCGTTGTGGGGAAGTTATTTTTCAAATAACCGAAGGAAAACCTTAAGGGAACGTTACATGAACTCTGTGCCAGCTAGGGAGTCTCTCATTCAGCCTCTTGTCCTTCACGGACCAGTCCCAGATCAGTCCAGGTACTTCTCAGCACGGAGGATCTGGCAGTACATCAGCAGGGAGAAAATCAGGGCCAGGATCTGAAACGACAAGAGAATGTATTTGAGTTATACAAATGGTGACCTATATTTCACAAAACTGGATTAAGTGAATTGTTTGCCAGATAAGTTTCATAAATTATTCAATTTTTTATTTAATATTTGTAGCTCATATTTCTTAGTTAATCAATTTTAGATATGTTACAACACTCATTCTCAATAACCCAGATTCCAGTGGTGTAAAGTACTTTTAAGTAAAAAAATACTTTTGTAGTTTTTTGGGATATCTGTACTTTACTATACATTTTTGACAACTTTTACTTTCACTCCACCACATTCCTAAATGCATGTTTTTACTCATACATTTTCCCTGACATAAAAATACGTGTTACATTTAGAATGCTCATGCAGGACAGAATTATGGCACCTATGAATATAAGGCTTTGTCATCCCTACTGTCTCTGATTTGGCGGACTCCCAAAACACAACTACTGTGTAAATTATGTTGGAGTGTGCCTCTTTCTGTCCGTAATTAAAAATAATACGAGAATAGTGCTGTCTAGTTTGCTTAATAAGGAATTGAATGTATAGCATTTACTTTTACTTTGTACTTTTACTCAAGTGTGACAATTTAGTACCTTTTCTCCCACTGCACTTAAGTAGAATTAAAACCAGACACTTTTACTCAAGTAGTATTTTACTGGGTAACTTTTACGTGAGTTATTTTCTGTTAAGGTATCTTTACTTTTACTCAAGTATGACACTTGAGTATGTTTTCCACTACTGCAAGATTCAAGTTTTCTTTATAAACATGCAAGTGAAGTTTTATCTGGCTGTTTATCAAATTTAGTTGACTAACAATGATCCTGCTTGGTGGAATTACAACCCTGGCTTATTGATTGTGATTAATTGATTGATTTATTAATATGTTGTAATTACCTGGACAATACCAATGCAGACTCCAAACACCAGGACAGAGGGGATGTTGTCCAGGAGCCACTGTCTGGCCTTCTGATAACATGGCTGAGCGAGGGAAGAGGAAAATGCAGGAAGAGAGAAGGAGGAGAGGGAAATGGGAAACAGAAAAGGGCAAAGGAGAAGTAGGGGAGGGTGGGGGACAGAGAGGGAGATGGGGGTTGGGTAGGGAGGGGGGGGGGGGGGGGGGAGAAGAGTGGAGGACAGATGTTGGAGAGAAGCAGAGCAATATGTTGATGAGAATTGGGTGTTGAAAGAATGCAGTTGAGAAAATAAATTGTATTGTATTGTCACAGTCATGTCATTCTTTACACTCTTGTAAGTGTGAGCACACATGCAGATCTGGACTCTGTTAGCAAGACATGTAGCCAGCTGGGAAATGTCTTGTGCGCAGCCTGTTGAATCTTGACTCCCCTGACCCCCCCCCCCCCCCCTACATTTAAGAAGTGGTCTGACCTCGATCCATTCTTCAACACATTGGTCCATCCCACCGGAGCAGCAGGAAAAGGGGAGCGTTCCATTGACCACGAGGTACCAATCTGTTTTGTTGGTGACGCCGCAGCACTTGAACTAAGAAACAAATATTGCATATTTGTTATTATCTCTGTTGGTCTCTGACTCTGTCAGATCCTTAGTTAGTTTGTCTGAAAATGTGCCTCTAAAAATGTGTCCCGGGATCAGCAACTGCACAGCCCTTCAGACTCACTGATGCACATGGATGTACATTTCTAGCCAATCAAGGAGATTTAAAGAGATAGTGCCAGATGTTGGCCCTTTTTCTACTTACGCAGAGTCAGATGAACTCATGGATGCTATTTTTATGTCTCTGTCCAGTATGAAGGAAGGTATCTTCGTGAGCCAATGCTAACTAATGTTTGCGCAATGGCTGGAAGTCTACTGGAACAGCTACAAATAGCATGCTGACTCTGGTTAAGTAAGGGCCCTTTAAAGGGTCAATCTGCAATTGCTACATCCATATTTGGATATATATATATATATATATATATATATTGAGATATATATATATATCAATGATATGTAGCCATTGATTCTTGAAGAATATAACTTATAAAGGCCTTCATGAGCTTAGTGCAACTGTCTTACCACAATCTGTTTTGAACCACCCAAAATATAAGCTTGTTTTACTCCAATGTTTATAAACAAAGTAAAACCATGGATGGTCAGTTCCGAGGGTTATACTACGAAGCAGGTTGAAGGAGTTAGGGGGCAGCTTAGGTCAACGTTGAGTTCAACTAGCTATTACCGGTCATACGAACGTGGCTCATCTTTTAGCCAGGCAAATGTCTATGGCAACGAATTCTTCAGAACTCACGGCTAACTCCATTTACCCTGAATTAAATGACTGAGCCGCAAGTTGAGGACCAGATCCCTCCCTATGGCAAAGATTGCATCGTCCCCTTTCATTTGAGGAAGTCGACTGGTTAAATATTTTATTAATCAAAAGTTTTTGTGTGTAAAATGTTTTGGTTAAAATATCAAATTGCACATTTAGTAATGACAGAACGCAATGTAATGACAGAATGCGACTTCACGCAATGTAACACTTTTGTATGACTTAATAACTATTGATAGGAGTGGGGGGGAAATGGAGTTGATAAGCACACCAACGACTGCATTAACGATAAGTAATACAATAACTGCATTTCTAAAAGCCTATTTCACACTGCTGAATTTGCAAGATAACTTTTCTTTCGTTTTGGTTTCGGCACAATTGAAAATGTGGCACTGACTCGCCCATGGATTGACATTTCAGCATTGTCTTAATGAAAAGTCTGGTGTTCGGCTAGCCATGTGCGACATGCACGCGCAGTTACAAGCTTGCTAGAGTTAGCTACAGCCGGCCAAGCAATATCCACTGCGGTAATATGGATGAAGCCTGAGCTGGAATGTGAAGCTAACTGAAGCTGTTTAGCTTTAGAAAACTCTGAGTAGATCTAACTTGCTTTGTAGGATACCCTTCTGGCATCCATGGCTCTATGAATTTGAGAGTGGTTACTTTCTCCAGCCCATCATTCAGCTTTTTCCTGAAATGGGAGAGGGGACAGGGCCGGATTACAGAACAGGCATGCAGGGCACAAAATGAGAAATAATGACACAAATTGAAAATCATTTAACGAAATAAGGATTTATATCATTCTAAAGCGACTCAGTGCATCCCATGGCAGTATACGCAATAGCCTACCGCATAGGCTGCTTGTGGATTTGACAGCTGTAAATGCAGTTCCACCTCCTACATCCCCAAATCAATTGAACACCTTCCTAATTTTGAGTTGCACCCCCCCCCCCCCCCCCCCCCCCCAGGTCTTGAAAGCATTTCACCGGGATGCTGGCCCATGTTGACTCCAAAACTTCCCACAGTTGTGTCAAATTGGCTGGAAGACCAATCTTGATACATATGGGAAACTTTTGAGTGTGGAAAACCCCAGCAGCATTGCAGTTCTTGATACAAACCGGTGCGCCTGGCAACTACTACCATACCCCGTTCAAAGGCACTTAAATATTTTCTTGCCTCATTCCTCCTCTGAATGGCACACATACAAAGGCTTAAAAATCTTCCTTTAATCTGTCTCCTCCCCTTTGATTCCCATGGTCAGTCTATGTCATGGAACGAGCAGGTGTTGTTAATGTTTTGTATGATCAGAAAGTCCTTACTATCATCGTCAGTCAGTTTTAAGTGATTTATCACTAAATCCACACTGAACAGACACAAGCACCATATAAGGTAACAGACTAGAGATTGGTGGGTTTCCCCTAACCCCCCATCCTCCTCTACCATTTTCTGCACATTGTCCCATGACTTCTTCAGTCCTTCGTCTGTCAAGTAACCCTTCATCCCCTCCTTTAACTCATTCTGCGCTTTCGTGTCCAGCTGTGAGAGAGAGAGAGAGAGAGAGAGATGAAGATGAAGTGTGGGCTTTGATATACTTGCAGAATATGAGACAGATATAGGGGATAATGTAGATTTACAGAAGGCTTCTATAATGTAGTCTGTACCACCTCTGTCTTCTGTATCAGTATATCATTTTTATTTTAAACACTGGTTGTTAATTTAGTGGTAATATAGTGGTAAAACTTTACTAAGGACCCTCATTTGGGGTTGTTCAACATTAGTGGGTGAAACTGGATCCTTATGAGTGGCCAGGAGGATTGTAGATGGATGGTAGACTGGACTCACCTCTTTGTGAAAGATATGGAGGACCAGGGTTAGAGTCACCTCTGTCAAGACCAGGAGCAAAAGGATTACAAAGAACTGTGGGGAGGGAAGGAGAGAGAGAAAGAGAGAGATGGGTTAGATATTTAATCCTTTGGACCTGTGAGTGTGTGTGGTTTTGTGTGTTGTGGTAAATTGACTTGTAAAGGTATTTAACATGGTTGAGGTGGACCCATGTTTTGTGATGTCATGGGGACTCACCGTCATCAGCAGGCAGCGCTGCTCCTTCAGGGCACCAAGGCAACCCAGGAAGCCTGTCACCATGGTGACGCCTCCAGCGACCAGAAGTAGGTTTGCTGCGGAGAGTGAGGGAAAAGACAGCGGGAGGGAGGAGAACTCGGACTGGGTGAATGATAGCCACACTCCCACTCCAAACAGGCCACACCCTCCCAGCTACAGAGGAGACAGGAGACACAAAAGGTGACTTACGGTGAATCTCAAAACGTAAAGTGGTAGTTTATTCCTAGGTGAACTGTCAGAAGTAGTTGCCTCTATAGTTAGAAGATAGGACATGGGAAAGAAAGCAAGTTTTTGCATTGGGACTCACCCTGCCTTTTGTGACTGATCCCAGATCTGTATGTGTTTACATGTGTAAAAGCACTTACAGATGGGACAAGGCTACCTTGTGTTATAAGTTGAGCATTTTAATAGCTAAAACAGAGCAAAATCATCAATGCTGTCTGCTTGACCTACATAAGTAGAGATCTGGCAGGAGTCTTACTGTTGAGCGTGTTTCCATATGTTCCTACCAACTAACATATTTCCAGAGTTATTGGAGTGTCATTTTATGTCTTGGTGCCGCCAACCAGAGGCTTTATCATGACCATTTTTCTCTTAAAAAAAAAAAACAAACTCCATAGCCCACACTTTATGATATCTAGTTCAGAGTTTGTATTCACATCCTAGTGTTGCTAGCCAATACTGTACATTACACGTGGTGCATGGTGAACTTGTTCCCCAGCCTAAGGTCATGTTCACATTAATCTGGGATCACAAATATATTGATTTGGGAGACAAATAAATAGACCAAACTTGAACATAATAGAAACAGGACCACAACAAAACTAGAACAAGGCCAGATTGGAATCAGACTGGTTTAAGACCAGAATTTACAATCTCTTATGGTATGTAAGTATGTAGAATGGAACAGGCCAGAACAGATCAGAACTGAGCCAGAACAGGACAAGAAGAGAGCTAGAAGAACACCGTAATAGAACCACACAAACAGGACTAGACAAAGACCAGAAACAGATCAGAACTGAGCCAGAACAGGACAAGAAGAGAGCTAGAAGAACACCGTAATAGAACCACACAAACAGGACTAGACAAAGACCAGAAACAGATCAGAACTGAGCCAGAACAGGACAAGAAGAGAGCTAGAAGAACACCGTAATAGAACCACACAAACAGGACTAGACAAAGACCAGAAACAGATCAGAACTGAGCCAGAACAGGACAAGAAGAGAGCTAGAAGAACACCGTAATAGAACCACACAAACAGGACTAGACAAAGACCAGAAACAGATCAGAACTGAGCCAGAACAGGACAAGAAGAGAGCTAGAAGAACACCGTAATAGAACCACACAAACAGGACTAGACAAAGACCAGAAACAGATCAGAACTGAGCCAGAACAGGACAAGAAGAGAGCTAGAAGAACACCGTAATAGAACCACACAAACAGGACTAGACAAAGACCAGAAACAGATCAGAACTGAGCCAGAACAGGACAAGAAGAGAGCTAGAAGAACCACACAAACAGGACTAGACAAAGACCAGAAACAGATCAGAACTGAGCCAGAACAGGACAAGAAGAGAGCTAGAAGAACCACACAAACAGGACTAGACAAAGACCAGAAACAGATCAGAACTGGAATCGGAGCTTAAACGCTCCATCTGTGATATCAAACAGTCTGGACCCTCCCGCTTTGTTTGGTAATCTATATTCTTCAAGATTAAAACAATGGGTATAGCGTACTGTATGTCATTTATTTAAATGACTATTGGACAGCAGAAAATCAAACAGATTGTGCCTTTTAAAAACTGAGGCATACCAAAGGACAGAGATGTGAAGGTACTGACCCAGAAGATGAGGTTGAAGACGAACATGAGGTATTTCACGCAGCACAGGCACCTCCGAGAGGCTGACATCCTGACAGAGAGAGAACAAAGTATTCTATATACTAATATCAAGTTCAAGCTAATTGGGTTATAACAAGTTCACGACAAGACTTGAGAAATCTACTTAACTCTACTCAAGTATACCTTGGGCATACAGCACATTCGAGGTGTGATTGTGGCGGCAGATGGTTTTGTGTATTGTGGTTAGTTTTGTTGTTAAGGTATTTATATGGTGTGTCTGTGGTTAGTTGTGTGTGTGTGTGTTCCACACACAGGAAGTCAGTTTGTCAGAGCACAGGAAGGAACCTCCCTTCTCCTGCTGTACTGCTAATTGTGTGCGTGCTTGCTAATTGAACTCATGTAGGGCGGTCGTGGAAGGTTACCATGACCAGCCACAGACAGGATAAACATGACTCATAATACGACTGGAAGTGAAGCTCATTCTAAAGGCATGCTGATGCTAGAGTGCAGAATAGTGTGGTAGAATAGACTTTAAAAAAATACTTAGAACAGAATGAAATAGAGGAGTGCTTCGTTTGTTTATAGATGTACAATAAGTGGCGGCGGTCTTTGAAAATGGGGAAGAAAATTCTTGGTCAAGCAAAAATGACATTGATGTTGGTAGTGTGAACAATGCCAAAGTATTTTATGCGTTTTTACTTGTTCACCACTTAGAATGGACATAAATGGAGGCAGACTTACAGAAGAAGAAGACAACTACTTTGGCTTAAGTTCTGCTGTAAATTATATGAAATATAAATGATTCACAGCCTTAGACAACCAAATTGTCATAAATCAATATACTAGGATTCATGCATACACAGTCAAGGCATACCTGCCATGGCAGAGACCTTTAACGTGTGTGTGTGTGTGTGTGTGTGTGTGTGTGTGCGTTTTAATTAAGCCTACTGTACCTGTCTGACGGTTGGCTCCACAGGCTTGATATACAAACAAATAAGTAGAAAAATTCCAGGCTAGGGAATCCTCTTTTGTTCTCTTGGCTCTTCTTCTTTGTTGAGTTGATTTTATTTCAACTCAATGACATATGTTTGGATTCAGTCCCCTTTGTTCTGTTTTAAACGGTCCTCCAGATTAAAAAGCTACATTTGAGTTTCCCCTCTTTGTCGTCCTCCCCTCTCGGTATGGATTGTTCTTAGGATAGAATTCCAGTTTCTGGCGCTCGCTCTTTCTTTTCCTCAATTCCTTTCTCTCTGTCCACTGTAGAATTCTTGTCAACCTTTAGATAAACTGTCCTCCCTTAAATCTTTAACTCAGTTGATACATCTAATAAGTCTATCCCTACATCTATCCCTACATCCCTACATCCCTATCCTTTCTCCCTCTTTTCTATTACAATGCAGTTCTCTCTCTTTCTCTTCTCAATAACTTCCAGATGTGACTGTGTTGTTGCCGCTCTCTCTTCTCTCTCTTTCTCTCTCTTGCTCCCCCCTCCCTTCATTATTTTTGCCATCCCTCCTCCATCGCATCTTCCTCCTCACCCCCATCCCCTTACTCACAACATCTCTCTCTCGCCCTCCCTTCCTCTCACACTCATTCTCCCTCTCCAAACAAACATTCTCTGTCAGATTATCCTATTCAGCAGAGAGACATTTAAGGCATTCATTTGCCATAGTAGCAGATTTTTTTCTCTCTTCCTTTTCCTCTGATTCTGTTGTATGCACCCCCCTCCCCCCAACACACACACACACTTCCTCCCCTTCCTGAACAAATGGTTGAGGGAGGTTGAGGGGTGTAGTGGAGTTTTGACCAGGATAAAATAGAACATTTTGGCTTACTTACGTAACATGTCCTACCAAGGACATTGCCTTTACAGTGATCAATCTTAGTAAAAGTGGTTGTTGTTATATCTAGGTTTCATGTGTGATCACAGCAGAGCGTTTTCCTTGATTTAGTTGTTTGCCTGAAAAACTGTGTTTGATCTCTGCTTGAGGTACCTGTTGTTTTTCTGCTAGATGTTTGCAACAGATGCAACTGTGCAAAAACAGACCAATAGAACGGAAGGCCTGTGCGTCACCACCACACCAGCTCTTTACTGCAGGTTACATAATTGAACTGTTCTCTGATCATAAAGATAGGGAAAGACACCACCTAGTGGCCATAATCGGCAACACATAAAATCAAAGCCTAACTATGAGACAAATCCTAACTTCTACTGAAGTCAAATGTTCAATTAGTCTCCCATTGACATCAATGCATGATTAAGTGAATATTCAACTTCAGTGGAAGTCAAGATTCCTCCCTATGAATTGAGTGCTATTGAGTCCAGCAGTTCCAGAAATAAAGTGCATTTGCGGACAGCAAATGATTAAGCAAAAAGTATTCAGATTCTGTCAAGTTCAACAACTTCATTCTAGCACATTCTCTCCACATTCTAAAACTTTATTAAACTGAAAACGGTTAAGAAATAACACCATACAAAATACAACTGGTAAAACATATGGCTATACACACAACCATTCGTTTTGTTGATAGAGCACACAATCACAGATCAATACAATGTTAAAGGCCTTTTCAGTAGTACAAAAAATATTAGAAACCTTTACAATTATCATCTAGAAAAACTTTTTTTTCATGGAAAACTGTTCTATTTTTAAACTGCAGTCGTTAGACAGAATGCCGCTCCTCCATTCTGCTCACCTCTTTCACTCTCATTTTCTTTCTTTCCATTCCCTTCTCCCCTCTCTATCTCCTTTTCACTTTCCCCCTCTCTGTTGCCCCCTCCTGTCTTTTTCTCAGAGTCAGATTTTGAAAGTGAAGGAGGAGCCATTTTCTCCAGCACCTCCTCCACTCCCTCATCAATGTACAACAGAGGCTCCTTCTCCTCCCATTTCTCCGCCTCCTTGCTCCCAGCCACTCCAACTGCCCCATCGGGCCCACCCCTCTCTCCCTCGGTCTCGTTGGCTATGAATGTGCTCAGCACAACATCTGTTCCAGCCCCCTCTCTCTTGTTGTCCTCTGGGCTCCCTCCCTCCTCCACGCCCTCACCCTCCTCCCTGTCCCCGCCCCCTAGCTTCACTGGCCCCGCCCAGGCATCTTCCTCTGCTCCTTTCTTCCACTTGGAACTCTTCCCGTTCCGGACGCCGGACCCAAAGTACTCGGTGCGGCACTGCCTCTTTCGTCTGACGCCCAGATATATGCAGTAGACCATGCCCGGGAATATAACACAGACCAGGAGAATGGCGATGATGATCCAGAACAAGCTGAGCGGACTTCGCTTGACCCTGCCCACCATAGAGTCATGATCTGTGTAGGTGGAGGTCATAGCGGGGGTTGTGAAATGTCTGGGAGCGCTGTTGACCGATGGGGAGGCGGGTGCTTGGGTAAGTCCCTCTGTGTGGCTGGCAGTACTCTCTGAGGCAGTGTGGATAGGTTCAGGTGTAGTAAAGGAGTCCTTCGTCAGATGAGGGGTGGTGTGGAGGGGCCCGACTGGGATAACAGAAGTCAGGTGGTCCTGGGATGTGGTTGGGAGATAAGAGGTGGTAGTCAGGACGTCTTGGGAGAGGGTGGATTTAGGGCCAGGTGGAGTGGTCGTATCTACAGGCCCTTCAGTGATCACAGGGGATGGTGTCATCGTCTCAGCCTCTGAAGTAGTAGTTGGTGCATCAGAGGTGGGCTCCTGAACGGTTGTGATCTCAGGGTCTGTTAGTACTATAGTGATGTTATCTATGATAAGTACTGGAACAGAAGTTACCGGGGTGATTTCAGTGACAGGCTGTGCTGTAGTGACGACCACAGGAGCAGTCGTTGTCTTGGTGGTGGCCTCGGGTGAAGAGGCTGCCATCGTGCCGTCCTCAGTAGTAGGTGCTGCCATGCCATATTCAGGTACGGTGATGGGGACATTATCTTGGGCAGGGAGACTGGGCAGAGGGAGGGAGAGGAGCATAGCCCCGAGCATCAGTCGTACCCACTCCATACTGGGCAAGAACTGAGAGGGGTCACGGAGGTCAACAGTCACTAAAGGGTTTTGCTGACCTCTCTCAGATTATGTTTGTCTTCCTCTCTCTGAGGTGCGTCAGTGACAGCCTTGTGGCTTCAAAGGTATTACAGGTTTGTTTTACAAGTCTAGAGGAGAAAAATTCACATTCTAGAAAAGAAAAGCAGTATCCGTCATCAGCTACTGAGGTTCTTGGTTTGACTAGGGTTGTGTCAGGCTTTGATCTTCACTGCTCTCGAATTTTCCCTTTCTTTCAGGCCTTGCTCTTGTTAATAATCTAAGGTTTGACTGAGTGTTAAGCATTTGAAGTGCATTTACGTAGTCAAACTTTTGTTCTCTTGCTGTCTCTCCTGGTTGCTGGGCTTGTGGTTAACTAGGGTGTACTTGTGTGCAAATAGGCCGGAAAGACACAACCCTTCTCTTCCTCTCTCGCTCTTCCGTTTTCTCCTCCCCCTGCACTTCACTTTACTTTTCAGCTGTCTATTTCAGGTGCAGCGTGAGAGATTGCAGCAACGGTGAACCAAAAAAGTCACGAGACCTATAGAGAAAAGGATAGATTGAAGGGTAAAGGAAGAAATGGAAGAAGGAATGGAGAGGTTATTTTATGTGTACATTCCTACATGTACTGTATAAATACATTTACCTCCTCACAGCATCCACTGTCTGGACCGCTGTAGATTTAGAATGCTTGCTCAGTACACGCCTACAAAATTAAGGAAGTTACCAACACCACTTCTTGTTGTTTATTCTTGTCCGTGATGTCACCATCCATTTTAATTTGGTTTGTAAATTAGTGACTAAAAGCAAGTAGGCCTGTCTTAAAAATGATAAATAAATAAAAAACTATGATAAAATAAATAAATAAAATAAATAAAAAAAACATATTTAAAGAAATTGAAAAATGTATTTTAAAGGAATTATGAAGAGATACATTAGTACAACAGCATGTCAGTAAATGTAACACAAGCCTATGAAAGTTCCTCCGATTGCGTTTTTGAAACATCTCTTTCCCTCCTTTTTCTTGCCTCCTCACAGAGTCACAAAGTCATATTCTGTCGATTATTATCCAGATCAGTGTCTGTTTAGATCAGACATATATCAATGTGTGCCACGAGACTTTCAATCTTACTTACCCACATGTTGCTTGGAGAGAACGGTTGGGTTTGAAATGATCAATCCACCATAAAGGCATCAGGCTTTAACTCGTGTACTGTGTGGATGACGTCCCCTGCACTAGTACTTGTATGAAGCACCTTTCTCTCGCTCTCTTCCTCCGTCCCTCCCTTCTGTTCACTCCCTCCTTTCTCTCACCCCTCCCTTATTCTCTCTAGTTGGTTCTCTCTATCTCTTCCCGTCAGAGTATCACATTCTCCGTAAAACAGTTTTGTTAACTACTAAAGAGAGAGAGGTGGATAGGTGGGGAGATGCCAAGTAACTTAAGAGCAGCTTCATTTGGTTTACTGTGTCATGTGCTTATTTTCTTGAGGAAAAAGGAGAAGTTGGTCCTACGAAGAATCTGTGTGTGTGTGTTGAAATGTTTGAGCCAGGGTATGTTTGCACGCCTACACACAGGCCTACTTGGATGTGTGTGTGCTTGACGGTGTGCATGGGTTTGTGTTTGTGTGTGCGTGTGTGTGTGTGCGTGTGTGTGTATTGGGGAGCTGGCAGTCAAAGGGCGTAAGTTGTCAAAACGTGAGAATTCAAAGTAGAGAGAGTATGATGAAAATGCCATTTTATTATGTCAGTCCATGTTATTTTCACATCTTGGGACATTATATGTCAAACTTCAGCTGGTCCGGTATTACATTCTAGAGGGGTAGATTTTCTACTGTATTTACAGCTATACATTATTGATCAAATGGCCCGATCCATTATCAATTTTGAGGTAGGCTTATAGTCGATTCCAGTCACCATGTTCACATGCACACCAATATTCCGTTATTATTTGGGATACTCAAGTATTCCTGTTTACAACAACCCGAATCAACTTGTATCCCCGTTATGAGAATCCCAGTTAAGATGCCTGGGATATGCTGATCGTAGACTGGATAATGTGGCATGTAAACATCTTATTCCGTTCACTGTTGTTTTACATGATTTGTACAGGCTCAGTTCCGCATAGTATCATGGGTAAATTTAGGAATATTCTGTTTATGCAGGGATAATCGTAAGCGGTGGATAGACGGATAGGGCTGTCGTGCTTCAATTTCTTAGGAAACTATAATATATATATATTTTTTGTGTTATTTCTTAAATGATTAGCCCAATAAATGTTTTGTGTTATTACATACAGCTGGGATGAACTTTTGGACATCAGAGTGGTGATAACTCCCCAGCAATATCAGCAATATGATCAGGAATAAGACTTTCCCGAATCGGATCCTCCTCTGATCTAAGCGGCTGTTCCAAAACTCTGCCGGCGGAAAAGAGATACTCGGAGCTGACTTTTAGTTCGACTCAGGAGGCGCACCCACCGATTCTGAGTATATTACTCGCTAATATTCAGTCTCTGGATTATAAAGTTGACGAGCTCAGGGCAAGGATTTCCTTCCAGAGAGACATTAGGGATTGTAACATACTCATGGCTCTCTCGGAGTCCGTTCAGTTAGTTGGGTTCTCAGTTCATTGCGCAGACAAGAATAAATATCTCTCCGGGAAGAAGAAGGGCGGGGTTGTATGTTTCATGATTAATTACTCATGGTGTGATTGTGATAACATACAGGAACTCAAGTCCCTTTTTTTTACCCAACTTAGAATACCTCACAATAAAATGCCAACCGTATTACCTTCCAACAGAATTCTCTTTGGTTATAGTCACAGCCCTGTATATTCCCCCTCAAGCCGACACCATGACGGCCCTCAAAGAACTTCACTGGACTTTATGCAAACTGGAAACCACATATGCTAAGCCCACATTTATTGTAGCTGGGGATTTTACGTTACCGAAGTTCTATCAAAACATTGCCTGTAGTACTCGACCTCCAACTTCTGGGATGCCTACAAGGCCCTCCCCTGTACTCCCTTTGGCAAATCTGATCATGATTCCATTTTGCTCCTCCCTTCCTATAGGCAGAAATTCAAAGAGGAAGTACCCGTGCTAAGGACTATTCAACGCTGGTCTGACCAATCAGAATCTGGGATATGTTCCAGGTAGCCTCCGAGAACAACATAGACTAATAAATACACTGATACGGGGACTGGGATTATCAGGAAGTGTATAGGAGATGTTGTACCCACTGTGACTATTAAAACCTACCATAACCAGAAACCGCATTACCCCAAAACTGAAAGCGCGAACCATCGCGTATAACCATGCAAGGTGATTGGGAATATGGCTGAATACAAACAGTGTAGTTATTCCTTCACCGGCGCCGAAGACGTGGATGTCGATTTAGGCAGCCCCCGCACCTCTCTGATTCAGAGGGGTTGTGTTAAATGTGGAATACACATATTCCAGTTGAAGGCATTCAGTTCCTTCCGTAAGGCAATCATACAGGCAAAACATCAGTATAGAGACAAAGTGGAGTCAACGGCTTCACGCTTCAATCACGAACTACAAAGGGGAAACTAGCCATGTCGCGGACGTCTTGCTTCCAGACAAGCTAAACACCTTCTTCGCCCGCTTTGAGGATAACACAGTGCCACCGACGTGGCCCGCTACCAAGGACTGTGGACTCTCCTTCTCCGTGGCCGACGTGAGTAAGACATTTAAGTGTGTTAACCCTCACAAGGCTGCCGGCCCAGACGGCATCCCTAGCCGTGTCATCAGACCATACGCAGACCAGCTGGCTGGAGGGTTTACGGACAGTCAATCTCTCCCTATCCCAGTCAGTTGTCCCCACATACTTCAAGATGTCCACTATTGTTCGTCTACCCAAGAAAGCAAAGGTAACTGAACTAAATGACTATCGCCCCCACTTCTGTTATCATGAAGTGATTTGAGAGACTAGTCAAGGATCATATCACCTCTACCTTACCTGACACCCTAGACCCACTTCAATTTGCTTACCGCCCCAATAGGTCCACAGACTGTACAATCACCATCACACTGCACACTGCCCTATCCCATCTGGACAAGAGGAATACAGTACCTATGTGAGAATGCTGTTCATTGACATAGCTCAGCATTCAACACCATAGTACCCTCCAAGCTCATCATTAAGCTCGAGGCCCTGAGTGGCCACGCACTCCTCCAACTCAATCATCAAGTTTGCAGATCAGTAGTAGGCCTGATTACCAACAATTACGAGACAACCTACAGGGAAGAAGTGAAGGCCCTGGGAGTGTGGTGCCAGGAAAATAACCTCTCACGTAACGTCAGCAGAACCAATGAGCTGATTGCAGACTTCAGGAAACAGCAGAGGGAGCACGGGAGCATCCCTCCACCCCCCGCACTGGTCACTTTAATAATGTTTACATATTTTGTATTACTCATCTCATATGTAAATACTATATTCTATCATATTCTACTGTATCTTAGTCTATGCCGCTCTGACATTGCTCGTCCAAATATTTATATATTCTTAATTCCATTCCTTTACTTTAGATTGTGGATATTACTTGTTAGATATTACTGCACTATTGGAACTAGAAACACAAGCATTTCGCTACACCTGCAATAACATCTGCTAAACACGTGAATGTGACATACACCTTTCAAATCAAATCAAATTGTATTTAAACAGCTTATCTATAATAAGACCTTAACTATACTATTATCTGGAATACAGTACGCATGAAAACGTGTCAGTCAGATAAATTAAGCTAAATTGTTTATGCCCAGTGCAGTTCACCAATCCTTTTTATTTGACTAGCTCCTGATAACAGTGCATGTACAGTATTAGGAGTCAACGGTATTTGTCTCGGTGTGTTTGTAGAAATGGCACCTTTCTCCTCGTTGCTGTTTGACACATGACGATGATGTGTCACTAACAAGGTCTGAATTGTCTTAAAATGGGAACTCTCTTATCAAGTGTTATTTCCAGTTAGACATGTTGTTCTAATCTCTCTCTCTATTCCTCTCTCTCTGATCAGACCCAGGCTTAATCTGTCTTTCAGTAGACTTATGTAGATCTTATACTTTTGTTACAGCCAATAAACATACAGATTATCAATTCATATTGGAAATGTTTAAACTCTGTCAGGATTATAGTTTTCAAATCTGCCATGGAATTGGTGAACTAAGCATGAACATTTCTCTCCAAAGTAATTCCAGGTAAATTGTAGCACTGTAGTACAAAAAACTGAATCATACGCAGGTCTCCAACAATGTTTGGTCTGTAGTTTCTTCTGGTATCGCGCTTCCATTTGCATACCAGAAATCAGTGATGTCCTCCAGTGTCACTTTGGGTTGAGCCCACAGGTTGTCACACTCTACCCCTTTCTGCCTCACCTGCTCCCTCCTCCCCCTCTCCTTCACCCTCTCCCTCCCTCTCTCCCTCTGTTTATGGCCGGGTCCCACGGTGGAGCCGTTGGCGTACCAGAATTCCACCCTCTCCTCCGCCGATGATATCTGGTCAACCCACAGGTTCTCCAGATCCACCCCTGACACCTTCTCTCCTCCTCTCCTCACTCTCCTCTCCCTCTCTCTCTGGACTGACAAACGCACCGATAGGAAGACGGTGAGACCAAGGAAGACCGAAGCAGTCAATCCCAGAGCCCACAGAACAATGAAACAGACCAGTCTAGAAGAGCCAGGAGGCAATGATGGGGACCTTTCGTCTGCCTCTCCGCACTCAGGACGATGATGCACATTGTTTTCAGTTGTGTAGTTCAGCCTGTTGTCATAGCCTGAGATTGTGTGGTTGTGTCCAAGGGAATGAGTATGAGTTTTCTTATTCAAATGTACTGTTGTGTTACGATTATTAGAGGTTGTGGTATTACTGTATGAAAGTGTGTCTGTGTAGTTGTCTGTGTTATTATCTGTAAATGTGTTTGCATTGATATATGGAGCTGTGCTATTGTCAGCATGGGGGATTGAAACTGTGGCTGTGGTGTAGTCCTTAAACTGGCTTGTGTCGTCAGGTTGTGTTTTGTAGCCGGTAGCCCTGTAAGTCACGGTCATGTGCTCATACAAACCAGGACGTGTGACTGTGTACGTAGGTGAAACCGTCGTTGTTGTTGCGACGCTGTTGGCCTTACTTTGTTTACCTCTGTTCAAACCTGTCGCTCTACTAGTTGGGGTGAATGTGAAGAAGTCTCTCTGTGTTGTGTGGTAATCTCCTGAAGCAGTCTCTAGTCCTTGTGTAGCAGTGTGCTGGTCTGCTGCTTGTGATCTGTCTAAGTGTGGCTTCGCTAGCCTGGAGTCATTACTGGTGTCAGCAGCCCAAGTCTCTATGGAATTTGGTGTGTTCAGTTCTCTCGCTATTTCAATGTTGCTGCTGTCATGATACTCAGTCCCTTCCTCCCTGGGGAGAGTGGTGATGCTGGGGTGGTCAGTTGTGGGTGAGGCTGTGTGTCTGCTGAAGGGAAGAGTCTCATGGTGATTGTGGCTCTCTGTTTCCTTCCTCAAGTCTCCTGCAGTTGTGTGCCTGTTGCTCTTCTGTACGGCTGTGGTGGCAGTTCCTGTTCCGAGAATGCCTCTTCCATGAGTCGTTCGGCCTGAGTTGTTGACAGCTGCTAAGCTAGTGCTTTTCTTCAATGGTGTTTTAGACGTGCCACTAGTCCTACCAGGGTGGTTTTCAGTTGTGGAGAGTGGAAGCATCAGGGGGTCTGATGTTGGAGTGCTGATACTAAGGTCTAGAACTGTTGTTGTGGTTTCTGTGGCGCTCGGTGAAGCCGCAATGGTGGAATGGAGGACAAGAGTGGCGAAGAGGTGAGGAAGGCACAGGGCAAGGGAAATCAGAGCCCCTCTCATCATGTCTGTGTGCGAGAAAGAGGGGGACAGAGAAATATTTAAATAGTGGGAGAGAGAGGTAGAGAGAAAGAAAATGAGAAATAAAGAGAGAGAGAGCGTGAGAGCGTGAAAACGGGAGAGAGACAGAGGCATCCAGCTAATCAGATTACTTTGTTTTGCTTGTAGTACTGTAGCACACTAAACTCTCCCATTGCTTCCCATGGCCATTCAGTCTCATACCCAGTAAGTTGTCAGTTCTCGATGAAAAAGTCTAGCGATTTCTAGCGATTTCATACAATTAGAGAACAATAACTCTGCTCAACATGGATAATAAAATATCTATGCAAATACACAGAAAAGTACACATACCTAATTGTCCAGCTTTCTCATCTCACTGCCTCTTCCCCTTTATCTGTGATTTCCTCTTCTGCGGCGCCACTCATCATCGCACCCTGCTCTAACCACAAGCCTCTCACTCGAAGTTGACACGAGGTCTGTTTTGATTACCGTGGCAACAGAGCTATAAGGTGCAAGTTGTGGTATGATGATGTGGTATGACATGGCCCCTCCTCCATCCTCCATTGCTCAGTCCCCTTAGACGGCAGTTTGGAATAAAAACACGAGTTACACCCCGCTTCCTGTTGACTCAATTCATCTCACATGTTACAGATTCAAAGTGACAAGTGAACGTTTGGAGAGAAAAGTGACAGACAGCATTCAAGTCTGTAATTATCATTTTTTGCCATTGAGGTCAACAGTGATGTCTAACACTTTACTCATAATGCTAAGTGATTTCAACATACTGATTATTCATCATGCCTGCTTGACAAAAAAAGTATCCAGTGCAGATTAGGGGAATTTTTTTAACACAATCATGGTCATCTGTAAAATGATTTTCCATAGATGATGAATTTATGAACATACGTGTACAGGATGTGTAAATTACATTTGTGGTAAACCGTGGGGTGTTGGGTTTAGTGTGCAGAGATCGACACAGACGGGGAGGCTTTAGTCCGCAAAAACAACTTTACTAACACAGAAAATAAACATAACAAAGAAAATCACTTCGGTTTGGCTCCGTCTTTCTTCTCTACTGTGGCTTGGTGTCGGTCTCTCTCGCGGTGTGCCACCATGCTCCTTTTATTTGGCCTCCACGGCTGGTTGGATGGGCTGCTCCTCGCCTTCCTGCTCTTGGGACAAAACGGCCCCTACCCCTGTGTCAGACGTGTCTGTCTGGACCAGGAGGTTTTTTGAGAAGTTCGGGGTGACGAGTACCGGGTGCGAACATAGCACATCCTTCAGGGCCAGGAACGCCGCCTCTGTGTCCTCTGTCCATCGCCCTGTCTGGGGTAGTCGTGCCTTTGTTAAGTCTGTGAGGGGAGAAGGTATTGCGGCAAAGTTAGGTACAAATCTACTGTAATACACTGCTAACCCCAGGAAGGCCTTCACCTGACTCTTGGTTCGGGGGACCGGACATCCCCTAATGGCAGCGATTTTTTTTTTCTTGGGGTTTCACATTACCCCTCCCGATCTGATAGCCCAGGTACTCCACCTCGGCGTAGCCCAGCTTGCACTTGTGGGGGTTCGCGGTCAGACCTGCATCCTTTAGCGCATCCACCACGGCCTGTAACCTGCAAACATGTGACTCCCAACTGTCACTGTGCACAATTATGTCATCCAGATAAGCAGCGGCGTACTCACTGTGCGGCCGCAGGACGCGGTCCATGAGTCACTGAAAGGCTCCCCGTGGAGCCCGAAAGGCAGAACCCGGTAGTGGTATAGCCCCCCCCCCCCCTCCCTGGGGTGGAGAAGGCAGTCTTCTCCCAGGAGGCCGCTGCCAGTGGCACCTGCCAGTACCCCTTCGTCAGGTCCAAGGTGCTGACGTCTCTCGCCATCCCCAAGCGGTCGATCAGTTCGTCCACCTGGGGCATGGGGTAGGCATCGAACTTACTGACCTTGTTCAGGCCCCGGAAGTCATTACAGAAGCGGACGGTTCCGTCCGGTTTTGGAACCAGCACTATGTTGATAGACCACTCACTGTGTGACTCCTCCAGTACCCCCATTTCTAACATTGTCGCCACTTCCCGCTGGACCACCACCCTCCGGGCTTATGGTATCCGGTATGGCCGTTTACGTACTTTTTCTCCTGGACGGGTGTGGATATGGTGTTCCACAAGATCCATGTGCCCCGGCACCTCGGAGAACCCCAGAGCTGTGATCTAGCACTCCGGGCAACTACGGCAGTAGTCCTACACGGCGCGCTTGACTCCGGGCCAGCCAGTGGAACCAGTTCTCGATCTGCTCCCTGGTTTTCTCCATCCCCAGGTGTGCCGCAAGCAGGTGGGTGTGGCCAAGCTGCAACACAGTCCTGACATACTGGCTGGGTATGAGGAACAAGTATTTTGCATCCCCATTATGCTTTGCTACCTGATACAATCAATTATGCTTGATTGCGTAGTGGGGGTAGCGCCAATCACTTACCCCAGGTAACAGTACGCCATCCACTGCAATCACCTGGCCCCTAGCGTTCTGGAGATTGGGGTCTTCTAACTAGGCCGTCCCGAACTGACCCGTGAGGATTCCAGTGTCGGGAGGTCCGTCTAGGGCCTCCACCTCCATAAAGGGGAGCCTGAGGTCTTCCTCGCACGGTGGCTTGCTTGCCGGAGCGGGGTCGTCTCCCTCCTCTGGGTCCGACTCGGGCCCCGTGTGAGCCACTGTGGGTGGGCCAGGGTCACCATGCTGCCAGAGTCCAGCAGAGCGCTGGTGTCGATGCCATCGATTCGTACAGGAACCATCGGAGGGGCCGTCTCGGTGTGCGCCCAACAGGAGGTGACGTAACTCGCCATCCGGGTTACCCCAGAGCTGGTGGATGCGGATGGCATGGCCTCCTCCCAGCCAGGACATCTCCACGCGAGGTGCCCCGGCTCACCGCACTCATAGCAGCAAATAGCACAAATTCTGACAAACTCCAAGCATTGATTATGCAATAATGGGCTACCATCAGTCAGGATGTGGCCCAGAAGTTAATTGACAGCATGCCAGGGCGGATTGCAGAGGTCTTGAAAAGAAGGGTCAACACTGCAAATATTGACTCTTTGCATCAACTTCATGTAATTGTCAATAAAAACCTGTGACACTTATGAAATGCTTGTAATTATACTTCAGTATTCCATAGTAACATCTGACAAAAATATCTATAGACACTGAAGCAGTAAACTTTGTGAAAATTAATATTTGTTTCATTCTCAAAACTTTTGGCCACGACTGTACTACCCTATTTATTGCCTACCTCCCTACTCTTCTACATTTGCACACACTACATATATTTGTCTATTTTTTTCTATTTTTCTTTTCTTTTGTGTTATTGACTGCATGTTTGTTTATGTGTTACTCTGTGTTGTTGTTTTTGTCGCACTGCTTTGCTTTATCTTGGCCAGGTCGCAGTTGTATATGAGAACTTGTTCTCCACTGGCCTAACTGGTTAAATAAAATAAAAAATGTTAGACTAAGGTTTAGGCTAAGGTTTAGACTAAGGTTTAGACTAAGGTTTAGACTAAGGTTTAGACTAAGGTTGTAACGTAACAAAAAGTGAGGGGGTCCGAATTCCTGAATGCGCTGTATGTTTTAATTATTTGGGGTATAGGGGAGGGTCACTTGTTTTTTTCAAGTGTTCAGGGAGGGTTTAGTTAAAATATATTTTGCTTGAAGGGAGTGCCAACCGTTCTCATTTCAGAGATCTGATTTTTTCCAGGTAACCCTTATTATAAATAACGTACACTTCCCTAAGGACATGCAAAATCCTAGAGGATAACCTGGTTCAGTCTGCTCTGCACCAGATACTGGGAGATTAATTCACCTTTCATTAGGACAATAACCTAAAACACAAGGCTGGAGTTGCTTACCAAGAAGACAGTGAATGTTCCTGAGTGGCCTAGTTACAGTTTTGACTTAAATTTGCTTGAAAATCTATGGCAAGACATGGAAATGATCAACAACCATTTTGAAAGAGCGTGAAGAATTTTGAAAAGAATAATGGGTAAATGTTGCACAATCAATGTGTGAAAAGCTCTTAGAGACTTACCCAGAAAGACTCACAGCTGTAATCGTTGCCAAAGGTGATTCTAACATGTATTGACTGACTCAGTTGGTTAAATACTTATCTAATCAATATATGTTAGTGTTTGATTTTAAAAAAATTCTCTCTTTGACAGTACAGAGTATTTTGTGTAGATCATTAACAAAAAAAAGACAATTAAATGTATATATCCCACTGTAACACAACAAAATGTGGAAAAAGTCTAGGGTTGTGAATACTTTCTGAAGGTATGTGAAAACATGTGAACAACTGACCTCATGTGTCTCATTTGTTTTGAAGTGAACATTTCAGCTCAACATGTGAAAATAGCTATTTCACATATGGCTTTTTGTAAGTGAATTCATTAAATTGTATGGGGTTTTTAAGATAAGCGGTGTGTGCTGTTCACCTAAAATGTGTAAAAACGTGTTTTACTAATCTTTAGTCAGTATGATTACATTTCACCTGATCACTTAGTACTGACTTCTCAGTACAAACGAACCAGGAATTTGAACTCACGTTTTGCATTACGCTGATCTTCATGCTGCGCCACAAAGTCTGTAGCCTTCTCAGAAGACCCTGACATGGAACTTTTTAAGTTTGTGCTTTTCTAATAACCAATGTATGTGTTCATGCAAGTGACTTATTGAACGAATCCTCACTATCAGTATCTGCAATTTGGCGGTTACGCCAAGAACCTTGCTTTGAGAAAGGGATATCACAGGGCCTCAGCTTAGAGAGAAGAAGCCTCTCGAGGTATTTGTCTGTCACATGAAGGAAGCAAACATTTATTATGAATGATAAATAGGTTAAATCATGCAAATATAACTTGTCTGTATAGAAGAGAACTAACGGGACTTCCCCGGGTAGAGCTTCTGATCAACATGTGTACTTGGTGCATTGAATTGGTTGGAACCTCCCCAGCGTGCTGATCAAAAAAATGTTCATTTAAAATTGACTGTGTCCCTGTGTTAGAAATTGTTAATTTAAGATTGACTTAGAGTGTCCCTGTGTAGAATTTCCACAATATCCCCTACACATTTATTACCTATAATGCATCTGCTATTTTAGTTATAAATGAATCAGTATTTTCTCAGCAATTTGAGGGTTTTCTGTTTAAATGTTACTCCTGAATCACTATGATAAATATAAATTAAAAAAGTATATATATATTGAGTGTATTATACAAAAGCTGAGATGTACTTTTAAGTTTAGTGTAGGAATACAGGTGATATTAAAAAAGTGACACAGACAGGGTGGTGCATCAGGAAGATTGGCATGCCGTGAACCAAGAGGTTGTGAGTTCAAATCTCAGGTAATAACATGTTGAATAGTATTTACTGTATAAATAAACATACACAGTGTCAAATATTTGAGTGGAGAACACTGCGGCTATTTTCTGATGTTCTGGAGACATCCTAACAACTTTTTGTTGGCAGTGCCTCATGTAAAAATGTGAATACATGTGAAAATCCACATTAAATATTATCAGCTGTTCCAAAACCACATGGTTTCACATGTGCATTTTTATGGGAAATAAAAAGTTACATGTGCAAAACATGGGAATTTCACTTATGAAATCATGTGATTTTCGTAAGTCTGTACTGTGCTGCAATACACACACGTACTGTAAGTAAGCATTGTTAGTCTACACTTGTTGTTTACAAATACGATTTGATTTCACACACACACACATTCACCAGCTTAACTTGACACATTGGTTGATGTGTGATTTCATTGTTTTGATGTAATTGTACCATTTGTCAGAATGCCTGTGTTCTCCAGAAGACAACATCTACAATATCACCCTGTGCTGCTTCAAAATCTGATATTTAGAAAGTGGAGCCCTTTTTAATAATTGGAAAAATAACTCCCTGAGTTTATTATTTACAGGAATTTACAAACACTGCACACCAACCTGTGGAACAGTGTTTCTTGATGTCCAAAATGAGGGAAGCAACTGTAATGTTCTGTGAATACCAGTAGGTGGCTGTAGAGGCACGACATTAGTGATGCGCGAGTTAGCTGGGGTTTTTTCAACACCCGCCCGCAATTGCTAATAACCCATCCGCAACACGACTAGCCTATTTGTGATAAAGTAACCTTCTGAGTTCCGCAACAGCCCCTACCCCACTAATATAGAAAATGCACTGTAGGCTAGTCAAAGATGGTGGAATGATTTGTTTCTGTTTATAATTTCTGAGATTTTGGTAGTCAACTTGTCTGTAATTAGATACATGCAGCTTCTCTTCTGTCATATGTTGCGCCAGAAGAGTAAATAATCCCTTGCACACCAGAATAATGTCATAAATGGATCGAATGAATGCTTCAATCTAGTTGAAATCGGTAAAGTTTCTATGCTTATTTTTGCAGAGCAAAGACGTTTATTTACCAGGGAAAAAAAGAAGAAAAAAAAAAGAAACAAAAACGGGAAATATTTTTTCAGTGCAAAATGTCAAAATTACCGGTTGTAAAGGAAATAGAAAACTGCTTGGATACATATTTTATTTGGTTGAAAAACTATCCGCTTCTATCATGCTGATAAAGATAACACCTCTACAGATGGTATCTACATTCGCATTCTCGCACATTCGCATTCTCTCAAGATGAAAACTGAAAGAATGAAATCATATTTCTCCATTCCTGTTCCTGAGTAAAAATGTTGTCTACATTTGGTGTATCCTTTTACTGCAAGAAATGCTTAACTCTGCAAAAGTTAATATCAAAGGAAAATTCCACCTCAAATCTTTTGGTATTTGTTTCATTAGTCCATTGTTGACGTAGTCCCATTTTTGTGTGTTGCTTATCAGCAATCAAGTTGTCAAGATATGTAACTTTCAAAATACAGAAATTATCCAGTATGATGCATTTTGCGTCATATGATGCTGCGTTTTGCTTCCTGTAAAGATCAGTGAATAGAACATTATCTTCACACAAGATCAGAAGATCAAGAAAACTGATTTGACGTGTATCAGATTGCATAGTAAATCTCAGATGCTCAGAACAGGAGATAAGAAAAGCATGGAATGCCTGGAGCTGTTTTGCATCACCCCTCCATAGAACAAAAATATAATCAATATATCGTTTCCAAATGATGATGTTAGGCAAGAAAACATTTTTCAGAGGATTGAAAAGACTGTTTCTCCATGTAACCCACTTACAAATTAGCATAGTTAGGAGCCATGGGGGATCCCATAGCAGTACCCTTCGTCTGAATTACGAAAACATTTAGAAACATGAAATAGTCATGTGTAACAGTACTCTTCTTGCGTTGTGTACAATCAGTCATCGACACGGAACTCCTACATGTAGCACCAGTCATGTAGCTTTATTCTGATAAGAACGACACAAAATTGCACGTCATGCAATGCACGTCTCACCATCCAACTCTGCACTCACGCACGCTGGTTTGGTGCTTGTTCACTGGGTAAACTATCATCAAAACCCTCCAGTTTGGGTATAGGTGTAGAAGTAACTGGAATTTTGGTTGAACCCCTACCAACAGATAGTGACAGATTAAATGACAGGAAACCCCTACCTCTCCCAACACCTTCCATTTTAACAATGGGAAAACAACACCCTAATAAAAATGTAAACAGCAAAACATGTATATATATATATATATATATATATATATATATATTTTTAAACCTCACGTCAAACTCTAACCTATATCTAGTACACTAGTAAAACTCACCCTACTTATATCAGATTTACATTAGAATTGCAAATAAACAAGTAACACCAAAGTTATAGTTTATCTGTGAAGAGCCTCAGCCAGAGAAATCATACATTTCGATAAAACGTTCTAGTGGCGCCCTCTTGTGGCAAAATGCGATATCGCCATAAACTGCACCAGCAACGTCTTATCTGATTCTTCAACAGCAACCACGGCGAAGTTCTGAGATGGAAATCCAGCGAAGGATGATCCGATCCAGAAGAAAGGTCACGGCACCACTGTAACAGTATAAGTTTAAACCGTCCCCTTGCCCATACCCGGGCGCAAGAACAAGTGACGTCACCGATTGAAACGCTATTTAGCGCGCACCGCTAACTAAGCTAGCCGTTTCACATCCGTTACACTCACCCCCCTTTTGACCTTCCTCCTTTTCCGCAGCAACCAGTGATCCGGGTCAACAGCATCAATGTAACAGTATAACTTTAGACCGTCCCCTCGCCCATACCCGGGCGCGAACCAGGGACCCTCTGCACACATCAACAGGACCATGCCCCAGGACTACCTGACATGATGACTCCTTGCTGTCCCCAGTCCACCTGGCTGTGCTGCTGCTCCAGTTTCAACTGTTCTGCCTTATTATTATTCGACCATGCTGATCATTTATGAACATTTGAACATCTTGGCCATGTTCTGTTATAATCTCCACCCGGCACAGCCAGAAGAGGACTGGCCATCCCACATATGCTCTCTCTAATTCTCTCTTTCTTTCTCTCTCTCGGAGGACCTGAGCCCTAGGACCATGCCCCAGGAATACCTGACATGATGACTCCTTGCTGTCCCCAGTCCACCTGACTGTGCTGCTGCTCCAGTTTCAACTGTTCTGCCTTATTATTATTCGACCATGCTGGTCATTTATGAACATTTGAACATCTTGACCATGTTTTGTTATAATCTCCACCCGGCACAGCCAGAAGAGGACTGGCCACCCCACATAGCCTGGTTCCTCTCTAGGTTTCTTCCTAGGTTTTGGCCTTTCTAGGGAGTTTTTCCTAGCCACCGTGCTTCTTCACCTGCATTGCTTGCTGTTTGGGGTTTTAGGCTGGGTTTCTGTACAGCACTTTGAGATATCAGCTGATGTACGAAGGGCTATATAAAATAAATTTGATTGATTGATTGATCAACAACAGTCACCCACAAAGTATCGTTACCCATCGCTCCACAAAAGCCGCGGCCCTTGCATAGCAAGGGGAACTGCTAAGTACAGATAGTAGTATAAATCCCCTGGCACAGTCCCCGCAGCCGGACAACTTTCTCACGGCTTCTGGAAGGAAATGCTGTAGGAACGCTCAACCGGTGTCGCTCATTCAGCCGACAGAAACTCTCAACCGGTTTTCCCCACTAAGCAGTGGGTCGGAATCAGAGGCCGAGTCTTCTCTGGTCTCTACTCCTCCCGTTACGGGGTCTGAGACGCCGAAGCTTCCCACCATTAGCTCTGACAAATTGAAAACTCTAGTCATTGGCGACTCCATTACCCGCAGTATTAGACTTAAAACGAATCATCCAGCGATCATACACTGTTTACCGGGGGGCAGGGCTACCGACTTTAAGGCTAATCTGAAGATGGTGCTGGCTAAAGCTAAAACTGGCGAGTGTAGAGAGTATAGAGATATTGTTATCCACGTCGGCACCAACGATGTTAGGATGAAACAGTCAGAGATCACCAAGCGCAACATAGCTTCTGCGTGTAAATCAGCTAGAAAGATGTGTCGGCATCGAGTAATTGTCTCTGGCCCCCTCCCAGTTAGGGGGAGTGATGAGCTCTACAGCAGAGTCTCACAACTCAATCGCTGGTTGAAAACTGTTTTCTGCCCCTCCCAAAAGATAGAATTTGTAGATAATTGGTCCTCTTTCTGGGACTCACCCACAAACAGGACCAAGCCTGACCTGCTGAGGAGTGACGGACTCCATCCTAGCTGGAGGGGTGCTCTCATTTTATCTACCAACATAGACAGGGCTCTAACTCCTCTAGCTCCACAATGAAATAGGGTGCAGGCCAGGCAGCAGGCTGTTAGCCAGCCTGCCAGCATAGTGGAGTCTGCCACCAGCACAGTCAGTGTAGTCAGCTCAGCTATCACCATTGAGACCGTGTCTGTGCCTCGACCTAGGTTGGGCAAAACTAAACATGGCGGTGTTCGCCTTAGCAATCTCACTAGGATAAAGACCACCTCCATTCCTGTCATTATTGAAAGAGATCATGATACCTCACATCTCAAAATAGGGCTACTTAATGTTAGATCCCTTACTTAAAAGGCAATTATAGTCAATGAACTAATCACTGATCATAATCTTGATGTGATTGGCCTGACTGAAACATGGCTTAAGCCTGATGAATTTACTGTGTTAAATGAGGCCTCACCTCCTGGCTACACTAGTGACCATATCCCCCGTGCATCCCGCAAAGGCGGAGGTGTTGCTAACATTTACGATAGCAAATTTCAATTTACAAAAAAAAAAAAATAAGTTTTTGTCTTTTGAGCTTCTAGTCATGAAATCTATGCAGCCTACTCAATCACTTTTTATAGCTACTGTTTACAGGCCTCCTGGGCCATATACAGCGTTCCTCACTGAGTTCCCTGAATTCCTATCGGACTTTGTAGTCATAGCGGATAATATTCTAATCTTTGGTGACTTTAATATTCACATGGAAAAGTCCACATACCCACTCCAAAAGGCTTTCGGAGCCATCATCGACTCAGTGGGTTTTGTCCAACGTCTCTGGACCCACTCACTGTCACAGTCATACGCTGGACCTAGTTTTGTCCCATGGAATAAATGTTGTGAATCTTAATGTTTTTCCTCATAATCCTGGACTATCGGACCACCATTTTATTACGTTTGCAATTGCAACAAATAATCTGCTCAGACCCCAACCAAGGATCATCAAAAGTCGTGCTATAAATTCACAGACAACACAAAGATTCCTTGATGTCCTTCCAGATTCCCTCTGTCTACCCAAGGACGCCAGAGGACAAAAATCAGTTAACCACCTAACTGAGGAACTCAATTTAACCTTGCGCAATACCCTAGATGCAGTTGCACCCCTAAAAACTAAAAACATTTCTCATAAGAAACTAGCTCCCTGGTACACAGAAAATACCCGAGCTCTGAAGCAAGCTTCCAGAAAATTGGAACGGAAATGGCGCCACACCAAACTGGAAGTCTTCCGACTAGCTTGGAAAGACAGTACTGTGCAGTACCGAAGAGCCCTTACTGCTGCTCGATCATCCTATTTTTCTAACTTAATTGAGGAAAATAAGAACAATCCGAAATTCCTTTTTGATACTGTCGCAAAGCTAACTAAAAAGCAGCATTCCCCAAGAGAGGATGACTTTCACTTTAGCAGTGATAAATTCATGAACTTCTTTGAGGAAAATATTATGATTATTAGAAAGCAAATTACGGACTCCTCCTTAAATCTGCGTATTCCTTCAAAGCTCAGTTGTCCTGAGTCTGCACAACTCTGCCAGGACCTAGGATCAAGAGAGACGCTCAAGTGTTTTAGTACTATATCTCTTGACACAATGATGAAAATAATCATGGCCTCTAAACCTTCAAGCTGCATACTGGACCCTATTCCAACTAAACTACTGAAAGAGCTGCTTCCTGTGCTTGGCCCTCCTATGTTGAACATAATAAACGGCTCTCTATCCACCGGATGTGTACCAAACTCACTAAAAGTGGCAGTAATAAAGCCTCTCTTGAAAAAGCCAAACCTTGACCCAGAAAATATAAAAAAACTATCGGCCTATATCGAATCTTCCATTCCTCTCAAAAATTTTAGAAAAGGCTGTTGCGCAACAACTCACTGCCTTCCTGAAGACAAACAATGTATTCAAAATGATTCAGTCTGGTTTTAGACCACATCATAGCACTGAGACGGCACTTGTGAAGGTGGTAAATTACATTTTAATGGCATCGGACCGAGGCTCTGCATCTGTCCTCGTGCTCCTAGACCTTAGTGCTGCTTTTGATACCATCGATCACCACATTCTTTTGGAGAGATTGGAAACCCAAATTGGTCTACACGGACAAGTTCCGGCCTGGTTTAGATCTTATCTGTCGGAAAGATATCAGTTTGTCTCTGTGAATGGTTTGTCCTCTGACAAATCAACTGTACATTTCGGTGTTCCTCAAGGTTCCGTTTTAGGACCACTATTGTTTTCACTATATATTTTACCTCTTGGGGATGTTATTCGAAAACATAATGTTAACTTTCACTGCTATGCGGATGACACACAGCTGTACATTTCAATGAAACATGGTGAAGCCCCAAAATTGCCCTTGCTAGAAGAATGTGTTTCAGACATAAGGAAGTGGATGGCTGCAAACTTTCTACTTTTAAACTCGGACAAAACAGAGATGCTTGTTCTAGGTCCCAAAAAACAAAGAGATCTTCTGTTGAATCTGACAATTAATCTTAATGGTTGTACAGTCAGTCGTCTCATATAAAACTGTGAAGGACCTCGGCGTTACTCTGGACCCTGATCTCTCTTTTGAAGAACATATCAAGACCATTTCAATGACAGCTTTTTTCCATCTACGTAACATTGCAAAAATCAGAAACTTTCTGTCCAAAAATGATGCAGAAAAATGTATCCATGCTTTTGTCACTTCTAGGTTAGACTACTGCAATGCTCTACTTTCCGGCTACCCGGATAAAGCACTAAATAAACTTCAGTTAGTGCTAAATACGGCTGCTAGAATCCTGACTAGAACCAAAAAATTTGATCATATTACTCCAGTGCTAGCCTCTCTACACTGGATTCCTGTCAAAGCAAGGGCTGATTTCAAGGTTTTACTGCTAACCTACAAAGCATTACATGGGCTGGCTCCTACCTATCTCTCTGATTTGGTCCTGCCGTACATACCTACACGTACGCTACGGTCACAAGACGCAGGCCTCCTAATTGTCCCTAGAATTTCTAAGCAAACAGCTGGAGGCAGGGCTTTCTCCTATAGAGCTCCATTTTTATGGAACGGTCTGCCTACCCATGTCAGAGACGCAAACTCGGTCTCAACCTTCAAGTCTCTACTGAAGACTCATCTCTTCAGTGGGTCATATGATTGAGTGTAGTCTGGCCCAGGAGTGGGAGGGTGAACGGAAAGGCGAAACGAACCGCCCTTGCTGTCTCTGCCTGGCCGGTTCCCCTCTTTCCACTGGGATTCTCTGCCTCTAACCCTATTACAGGGGCTGAGTCACTGGCTTACTGGGTCTCTCTCATGCCGTCCCTGGAGGGGGTGCGTCACCTGAGTGGGTTGATTCACTGATGTGGTCATCCTGTGGGCTATACTCAGCCTTGTCTCAGGATGGTAAGTTGGTGGTTGAAGATATCCCTCTAGTGGTGTGGGGGCTGTGCTTTGGCAAAGTGGGTGGGGTTATATCCTTCCTGTTTGGCCCTGTCCGGGGGTGTCCTCGGATGGGGCCACAGTGTCTCCTGACCCCTCCTGTCTCAGCCTCCAGTATTTATGCTGCAGTAGTTTATGTGTCAGGGGGCTAGGGTCAGTTTGTTATATCTGGAGTACTTCTCCTGTCCTATTCGGTGTCCTGTGTGAATCTAAGTGTGCGTTCTCTAATTCTCTCCTTCTCTCTTTCTCTCTCGGAGGACCTGAGCCCTAGGACCATGCCCCAGGACTATCTGACATGATGACTCCTTGCTGTCCCCAGTCCACCTGGCCGTGCTGCTGCTCCAGTTTCAACTGTTCTGCCTTATTATTATTCGACCATGCTGGTCATTTATGAACATTTGAACATCTTGGCCATGTTCTGTTATAATCTCCACCCGGCACAGCCAGAAGAGGACTGGCCATCCCACATATGCTCTCTCTAATTCTCTCTTTCTTTCTCTCTCTCGGAGGACCTGAGCCCTAGGACCATGCCCCAGGAATACCTGACATGATGACTCCTTGCTGTCCCCAGTCCACCTGACTGTGCTGCTGCTCCAGTTTCAACTGTTCTGCCTTATTATTATTCGACCATGCTGGTCATTTATGAACATTTGAACATCTTGGCCATGTTCTGTTATAATCTCCACCCGGCACAGCCAGAAGAGGACTGGCCACCCCACATAGCCTGGTTCCTCTCTAGGTTTCTTCCTAGGTTTTGGCCTTTCTAGGGAGTTTTTCCTGGCCACCGTGCTTCTACACCTGCATTGCTTGCTGTTTGGGGTTTTAGGCTGGTTTTCTGTACAGCACTTTGAGATATCAGCTGATGTACGAAGGGCTATATAAATACATTTGATTTGATTTGATACTTCAAGGTCTCAGAGCAAGTGACGTCACCGATTGAAACGCTATTTAGCGCGCACCGCTAACTAAGCTAGCCGTTTCACATCCGTTACACATGTATGAGTACTATTTCAGCCAATGTTATAATGCATGCACTGGAAGGTAGTTCATTAGTGTCACGTTGCAGAAGAAAATGTTCCATAGCTTTATTAGCGCCCTCGTGTGGAATATTTGTGTATAACGACTCAACATCAAAAGTAACTAACAAGGTATTCTCAGGGAGAGGATCAAGAGATTCAATGATAGAGATGATACTGCTGGTGTCCTTTACAACGGAGGGAAGCTGTTCTGCGAGTGGTCGAATAAAAAAGTAAACAAAAGTAGATAGAGGGGCCGTTACTGCATCAATGCCCGCTACAATAGGGGGCGCCCTGGAGGTTTTGTAACATTGTTGTGTAATTTCGGCAAAGTGTAGAAAGTGGCAATTTTAGGGTGTTGTATAGCCAAAAAGTCATGTTATTTTTTGGTTATCTGATCAGAACTTAAATACCCATCTAGGACAGTAAAGATAGTATTCTGAAATTGTGAAGTAGGGTAACTTCTGAGTTTCTTGTAAAAGATGTTGTCAACCAGCTGTCTATGACACTCATTTACATAAACTGTCCTATCCATGAGCACAACCGACCCACCCTTATCAGCAGGATGAATAAGGACTGACATATCGGATTATATATCAAGCAAAGCTTGTTTTTCATACTTAGGTAAATTATGGAAAGATTTAGGCCCCTGTTTATTCTTAAAGAGATGTCCAACATCTTTTTCCACAAGTCTGCAATATGTCTTGATAGAGTGATTGGCTGGATGAATAAAATAACTCTTGCTTCTAAAAGGAGTCGGAGTATGTGCAAGGAGAGCAACCTACTGGTTCAATGGAAGTGTCAGAATTAGGGGAGCTGAAGTATTCCCTTAAACGGATGTTTCCAAAAAACTTAAACATGTCTACCTTAACATCAAAATCGTTGCACTGGGTTGTAAGGCAAAAAAAGATAACCCTTTATTAAGCAAAGAGACATGGGCAGGGCTCAATATCTTGCTTGATAAATTAAAGACACTCAGTCCCGTCGGGTGCGGCATCTCGTTGATGCGCGTGCCTGCAGCCACCTCCGCCCTTCGTTTGGTCCAGTCTCTCGTTGAATAAAAAACGACCACTTGGATGGTTGGATGGCTGGACGCCGATGGTTTGTAGAGCGTTGATCAGACGGGGGTGGATCGAAGTAAGCGGCATCCCTCCTGCGTCTGCCATGGAGAGGAGGAGCAGGACCTCCCTTGTCAGGGTTTCTCCAGAAGTATACTTTATCCTCGGCCTTTTTTGTCTTGGTTGAATTTCTTGATTTTAAGTTCCTTTACTTCTGTAGACAACTTGGTTAGTTTTCATCAGTTCATTGAATATGCCATCATCATTAACAACTATTTGTAGAGCTGTGCGTTTGTCTTTAATTGTGTTATCCATTTCAATAAAATCCTTCTTCAACTGGTCAACAATTTAATGTCATTAAATCAATAGAGCATTTGTTCAGGATGGCATACCAGCGCTCACAGAAATCATCTGTGCGCTGTCCCAATGATGGTTATTTTTGCCACCTGGGTCCCCGTGGAATAATGACTTGACGCACATAATCACTAAGAGTGACTATATGTAGATGCGTTGTGACTATACGTAGACTTGGATCTGAAGCCATTCTTGTGATTATTGTGACTTTGCCATTGTAATTGTTTGTAAGCTTGTGTAGTCGAAAATGAATTTATGATCGTATGCTATCCATTTCTTGTTTGAATGCTGTTCTTTGTATGCCATTTTAATATTTGATAATTAACCAATGATATTAGGCCACTCTTGGCCATGAATACAGACACCTGTGTCTTTTGGCACTATATCAACGAGTCATACCGCAGTGTTTGTGATTATACCCTGATGATGGGGGCGGCAGGGTAGCCTAGTGGTTAGAGTGTTGGATTAGTAACCTGGAAGGTTGCAAGTTCAAATCCCCAAGCTGACAAGGTACAAATCTCTCGTTCTGCTCCTAGGCCGTCATTGAAAATAAGAATTTGTTCTTAACTGACTTGCCTAGTTAAATAAAGTTTTTTTAAATGGAAACAGCTTGGTTGTCGAAACGTTGGTAATTCAATTTTTGCATCCGAGCTCCCTGCTCCCTTTTATTTTCAAGTGTTCTACTCTGCTAGCCAGCACCTCGCCATAATAGGTGTGCGTTTCTTTTTCTTCTAGATTAACTTTTTCTAACCATTCCCAAAAAGCATTTGGCGATTGGGTAGGCCATTTAGGCTTACCGCACTAATGCGAGAGAGCCTAAAATAATGAAAGAAAAACCTGTAGCCTGAAGATATATTTAAGGTATTGTTCTCTCTTTATTCAAATCCTCCCGCCACCCACATTTCATCAACACAATATTTTATGACCCTAAATCTGCCGCCCTCCACAAAAGCCGCGACCCTTGCAGAGCAAGGGGAACCACTACTTCAAGGTCTCAGAGCAAGTGACGTCACCGATTGAAACGCCACTAGCGCGCACCACCGCTAACTAGCTAGCAATTTCACATCGGCTACATATGCAGGAAAATTATGACTGGTGTGCAACCACCAATTAATATGTGAAGTGTTCCTTATTTTTGCGAAAAAATGAATTGGAACGATAGAGAAGATAGGATGGTAGTGAAGGGAAAGTCGGGAATTTGAACAATGAAAACAATTTCCAATTCTTGGAAGTATTACTGAAATAGTTTTTCATTACTTAAATAATGTAATGTACAGTATTTTTGGTTATTCAATGGTTCTTGCTACATTCAAGTTTAAACAATCTCTTCCTATCCTATCCTATCGAGAATCTGTGGAAAGAACTGAAAACTGCTGTTCACAAATGCTCTCCATCCAACCTCACTGAGCTCGAGCTGTTTTGCAAGGAGGAATGGGAAAACATTTCAGTCTCTCGATGTGCAAAACTGATAGAGACATACCCCAAGCGACTTACAGCTGTAATCGCAGCAAAAGGTGGCGCTACAAAGTATTAACTTAAGGGGGCTGAATAATTTTGCACGCCCAATTTTTCAGTTTTTGATTTGTTAAAAAAGTTTGAAATATCCAATAAATGTCGTTCCACTTCATGATTGTGTCCCACTTGTTGTTGATTCTTCACAAAAAAATACAGTTTTATATCTTTATGTTTGAAGCCTGAAATGTGGCAAAAGGTCGCAAAGTTCAAGGGGGCCGAATAATTTCGCAAGGCACTGTAGCTTCACAGTCGTTATTTGTTTATTGTTTTTGTATAGTTTGTATTCAGTGTTCAGTGCTTTCTTTTATTAAATATTCATCATGAACACATACTACGCCCCATACCACGCCCCATTCCTCCGATCCTTCTCACTTCTCCTCTTCAGATGAAGAGAAGGACGACCGTGACACATCCCTAACACACACACACACACACACACACACACACACACACACACACACACACACACACACACACACACACACACACACACACACACACACACACACTGCTGTGTTCTAGAGTCAGTGGCATAGGAGGTCATTTTTTTTATCCCTAAACATAGCACACCAAACCATCAAGTCACCTGCTCGAGAGTTCAGTAAGGTACAGTACATGGAAATCAAATTATATGCATAAAGGTGGTTGATTCTTGTTCCAATTAAAATGTTCCATTTGTGTTCTAGAATAAGATATTAAATACAAACACACATGCAGACTGGCCTAATTAACTTAGATTTTTTATTTGGTTGTCTGGTGTGCTGTTGCCAAATTTCTGCCCTGCTAGAGCTGCCCCTGTCAAGTGTAAGTGCTGTTATTGTGAAGTGGAAATGTCTAGGAGCAACAACGGCTCAGCCACAAAGTGATAGGCCACACAAGCTCACGGAATGGGACCACCGAGTGCTGAAGTGGGTAGCGCGTAAATATAATCTGTTCTCGGGTGCAACACTCACTACCGAGTTCCAAACTGCCTCTGGAAGCAATATCAGCACAACAACTGTTCATGTGGAGCTTCATGAAATGGGTTTCCATGGCCGATTTGCCGCACACAAGCCTAATATCACCATGCGCAATGCCAAGCTTCGGTGAAGTGGTGTAAACTCACTGCCATTGGACTATGGAGCAATGGAAACACGTTCTCTGGCGTGATGAATCACGCTTTACCATCTGGCAGTCCGACAGACAAATCTGGGTTTGGTATTTTATTAGGATCCCAACTCTTCCTGGGGTTCACATAAAACATAATACAGAATGACATAATACAAAACATTAATAGACAAGAAAAGCTCAAGGACAGAACTATATACTTTTTTTTTAAAGGCACACACAGCCTACATATCAATGCATACACAGAAACTATTTAAGTCAAATAGGGGAGAGGCTTTTTGCCATAAGGTGTTGCTTTATCTGTTTTTTTTTTTCAACCAAATTTGCTGTTTATTTGAGCAATCTGCCCAAATGCATAGTTGCAACTGTAAAGTTTGGTGGATGAATAATGGTTTTGGGCTGTTTTCATGGGTCGAGCTAGGCCCCTTAGTTCCAGTGAAGGGAAATCTTAACGCTACAGCGTACAATGACATTCTAGACAATTCTGTACTTCCAACTTTATGGCAACAGTTTGGGGAATGCCATTTCCTGTTTCAGCATGACAATGCCCCCGTGCACAAGGCAAAGTCTACACAGAAATGGTTTGTTGAGGTCAGTGTGGAAGAACTTGACTGGCCTGCAGAGAGCCCTGACTTCAACCCCATCAAACACCTTTGGGATGAATTGGAATGCCAACTGTGAGCCAGTCCTAATCACCCAAATCAGTGCCTGACCTCACTAATGCGCTTGTGGTTGAATGGAAGCAAGTCCCTGCAGCAATGTTCCAACATCTAGTGGAAAGCCTTCGCAGAAGAGTGGAGGCTGTAATTGCAGGAAAGGGGGGGCCAACTCCATAATAACCCATGATTTTCAAATAAGATGTTTGACAAGCAGGTGTCCACATACTTTTGGTCATGTAGTGTATGTATTGCGTTCTTTCTTTCGGTAAATCCCCAGCTGTCTTCCTCTGTTTTAATCTTCCTCATAAACATCCTCTATCTAATCTATTTTTATAAACACAATACTCAACAGGTTGGAATTCTCCCCGGGGGGTGTCAAACATCAGCCCCAGCAAACAGGAAGGAGTGGAACCCACTGTTTCAGGACCTCACCCCCCCCCCCCCCCCCCCACACTTTCCATACTTCGCCCCCATTCATATCCTCTCTCAGACCCTCTATTGATTATTTCTTACATTCCATCCCTCCTCTCTCCTTCATCTCGTCTGGCCCTTTACAGTGGTGACACAAAAAGATACACATCTCTCTGCTTTGAATGAAAAATATGTGGTGAATACTGTTACCGTCTGTGTTGTGGGTTCTGCTGAACTCATGTGGGTATGTGTATGACACAGGGTCAGTTCTCTTGCCGGTTTGCCGTCGCCTCTGTACGCCGATGACATCATCGTTTGGCATCAATTTGGACATACTCTATGAAGACGTTTGTACTCTTGAACTTATCATCCCCGGATCAGAGGCGGAGTATGGGTTCGATGCAGTGTGGGACAGCTCCTTTTCAGGATGGGGTATATAGAGCAATATACAGGACAAGCTGTTTACATGTCCACCTTCTAAACAAGTGCTCTGCAGAGTGAGAGGAAACAAAAAAGTGTATGTGTGTGTGTGTTTACCAGAATGGAGTGGATGAGAAAATGAACCCAGAGAAAAAGGGTGGGGTGGGGCTGCTGACCATAAGTGCATCCTATTGATCTATACAGTATGTCCATCCATGCGCAGGCCCAGCCTAGTCTCAGGGGATGTTGCAAGAGAAAAACAGACCGAGACAGAGCTCTGCTAAAGAAGCATCTTCAACTATTCTGAGGAACTGTTCTCCCCATCTTGTGCTTTCTCTGTTTACTCAGGAAAAAGGTTGTTTATATCTATTTATTTATTTGATTCATCAGAGTTATCCAGAGAGCTGCAAAGGTTTCAGGTTGAGTGTCCACCGAGAAGCCAACGGTTATGAGTCAAGCATTTGACTGCTCAAGTGGTCACACACTCTGTGGAATGAAACGGACATCCTGTGTAGCCCATCTTTACGAGAGGTCGTGGTGAGCAAACGCATTTTCAGGTTAGTTATGTGTTATCATCGTCTGCTCTTGGTGAGCGGAGCAGGGCTCCTTCTAACAATCTCCATCGGGCTGTGTGCCCCAACGGCTGACCAGTACTCTCGTGGAGTGGTAAGTAGGAAACCCTACACGCTTCTTCCAGTCCGGTAATGACAACCAATTTAATAACCTTCATTATTCGCATTTATGACATTCCCTCAGATTCATATGACATGTGAGGTGTACACATTAGATATTAAATACGTTTTCATACAATAGGCATTGTTCAAATAGCCAGATTGGCATACTACGTTCAATGCTAGTATTGGGACTCTACTAATGATTTACACTAGATCCATACTGCCATTTGCATTGAATTATTTGACTGTGGTGTTGCCCATAAATGTTATGTTTCAGTTATGTGTTTTAAACAAAAGAAAAGCTCATTGGACTCAAATGTGGGCAGGCTAATGTTTAACAATAAATTGCATATAGTGGTGCATGTTTACAATATTCCTTGGAACTGAGGCCAGTGTATATGCATACTGGAGATAGTTTCACAGTGTGTGTGTGTGTACAAAGTGCGTGTATGGTATCATTCTTGAGCTGTCTTTTTCCACAAACATTTGTATTTCTTCCACATATGCAAACACACTTAATCACTACTTATTCTGTAATATATCAAGGAATTAGGAATCACTCTGTGCATGTATGTGTGTCTCTCTCTCTGTGGAGGACTGGCTGAGTCGGTATGGGTACCTGCCCCCTCCGGACCCCCGCACAGAGAGGCTCCAGACCAGGGAGGGCATCCAGAAAGCTCTCCGCCAGATGCAGAGGTTTGCTGGGCTAGAGGAGACAGGAACACTGGGTAAACTCTTTAGCATACTTTTGCAACGCTGAGTCTATGTTTAATTGGAAAAAAAACATGTTTTATTGCTAAATGGACAAAATACCTAAATGTTATTAAACAAAATAGTTTTAAAAAATGTTTTATTCAAATATATATATCGGACTGCACAGTGAAGGAAAAGTAGCCAACAAGTGCTCAGAATATGTGTGACCTCCTTCAAGACTGTTGGAAAAGCATTCCAGGAGAAGCTGGTTGAGAGAATGTCTAGAGTGTGCAAAGCTGTCATCAAGGCAAAGGGTGGTTATTTGAAGAATCTCATCTCGACACTTCTTTGGTTACTACATGATTCCATATGTGTTCTTTCATAGTTGATGTCCACTATTATTCTACAATGTAGAAAATAGTAAAAATAAAGAAAAACCCTTGAATGAGTAGATGTTCTAAAACTTTTGACCAGTAGTGTGTGTGTGTAATTATATATATATATATATATATATATATATATATATATAGAGTGAGCCTGGATAACTTCATCTTTGTTTCTCCACCCTAACTGTTATTGTACACACTGATGAAAGAATATAATATAATTATAAAAATATGAATGTCCTCTATCTCTCCCCCTCTCTCTGGCCCCCCTCCCTCTCCTCCCTCAGACCATGCTACTCTTTCTTTGATGAAGACCCCTCGCTGTTCCCTGCCTGACATTGTCGGAACGGAAGACCTGAGGAAGAGAAGGAGGAAGAGGAAAAAGAGATATGCTTTGACCGGGCTGAGCTGGAAAAAGAATGATATCACCTGGAGGTATGATGTCGCTGAAAAATACTAGTTATAAACTGGTTGGTTTGAGCTCTGAATGCCGTGGTATATCAGACCGTATACCACAGGTATGACAATAAATTACTGTTTACTGTTCTAATTACGTTGGTAACCGGTTTATAATAGCAACAAGGCATCTCGGGGGTTTGTGGTATATTGCCAATATACCAAGGCTAATGGCTGCATCCAGGCACTCTTTGTTGCGCCGTGCATATTAACAGCCCTTAGCCGTGGTATATTGGCAATATACTACACCTCCTCTGGTTTTATTGCTCAATTATACACCATGTTTGTGGACAATGTCTAGAACACAAGTTACCAGATTCTGAATGAACTTAGTTACCAGATTTCGAAACAACTCAGTTACCAGCTGTTTACATGGCACATACTAGGCCATAATAATCTCCACTCGATTTAACATTTTAAAAAACAGAGACGTGCTAGTTAAAAAGCTAAGATTTAAAGTGGGCTTCTTTTTTTTTGGAAATGGGTCTTGCATGTCCCTAAACAGCAAGAAGCCAATTGTACAGTACATTCAATTTTCCTGCCAGTTCTTGACTATTGTGACACCATTTACCAGAATGCAGCAGCCATTACTCATAAACCATCTACCATAGTGCCCTTCATTTTATCACAGGTGACTGATTTAATCCTCATCACTGTATCCTGTATCAAAAGGTTGGCTGGTCCTCATTTTTAAAATCCCGTAGATCACTTCTTTACTCCCTTTTTGTTTCCAAAGCTCTACTACTAAGCTTCCGATTTACCTAACTTGTTAAAGTATAAAATCATGAGATACCAAACCTCAGGTCCTCACCGAACTAGGATAATCCGCTTTTAGTTTTAATACACCTCATTGCTGGAACCAACTACAAAATACATTAGAATTGGATGTTCTGGTACAGCTCGGTAATTTAATATTGCTTGGGGACCTTCTTACTGAAGAATGTACGTTTTTCTAGAATATTTGTGTAGTGCTGTATTTTATTTTGTTTTATATTGTATCGTATTTTCATTGATTTTGTCTTATGAATTGTACTGTATATGCAGGCAGAGCCATTTACCAGGGTTTGAGTTTTAGTGAGGTCCGGAAAGAGAGGAATCTACGAACACATAGCCTATTAGCTATACAATTGTAATGTTATACCCCTAAAAGGGGGGAAATATGATTCATTATTCACAATGACACACAGAATCAGCAACTGTTCAGTCAGTTGTAATGATGAATTGTATAAAATCATCAACCCTTCACATAGTTATTTTCTCAAATTACAGAGCGTTCACGTTTCTATTCCTAGGCATTACTAATCAAGCTCCGCACAAACAGACATCAATGGAGCACACAGTCATTGCATTATCACATTCACATGAAATATTGGACTATTAAGATTTTGTATTAATATCAGTGATGTAGTGGTAAAAAAAAGTGGGTAATTAGTAAACTATAAACTCCAGTGGGCGATTGAGATAAGACGAACATCCATCGATACAAACTAAGACGTATTACATTTTTAGAACTGTACTTTTGCATTTTCATTTCATTTTAATGTAAACCTATAGGGAAGCTAGGCTATGTGGAGATGTTCATATTGAAACATATATTATTTTTTTAAAGTTCCTAATAGCGGTGTATCAGTTCACCAAACCCACGTATCAGTAGGTATTGTGGTTTTACGTTCACAGTTCGGTTTTGGTACAGTGGGAAAACAATGTTCAGCATTCACAATGTTCCTTGCATTGTCTGCTCTGACCGTATTGTTATATTGGGCAATGTAGGGCCCTCGAGTGTCACAGCGGTCTAAGGCACTGCATCTCAGTGCTATAGGCGTCACTACAGACACCCTGGTTCGATTCCAGTCTGTATCACAACCGGCTGGGATTGGGAATCCCATAGGGCGGCGCCCAATTGGCCCAGCGTCGTCCGAGTTTGGCCAGTGTAGGCCGTCATTGTAAATAAGAATGTGTTCTTAACTGATTTGCCTAGTTAAATAAGGTACAAAAAAAGTAACGCTTTCACTCTGATGCTGTGTTTTTAACCATGTGCGAGGTGGAAATTTACCAGTAGTGAATTTGTAAATACCAGTTAGCGGTGTATCAGTTCACCAAACCCATGTGATTTTAACTAGTTGAGAAACACAGATTGGCTAATGGCCAACAAGCTGTGTCAACCATAAACTAAAAGTACAGCTTTCAAGTTTGTAAACAGAGTTTATAAACCACGAATAGATTTATTTAAAAAAATAGTTCATGCATTTACAGTGCCTTCAAAGTATTTTGTGGGTTAAAATTGATTAAATTGAGATTGTGTCACTGGTCTACACAAAATACCCCATAATGTAAAAGTTGAATTACGTTTTTAGAACTTTTTACAAATGAATACAAAATTTGAAGCTAAAAGTCAATAAATATTCAACTCCTTTCTTATGGCAAGCCTTAAGAAGTTCAGGAGTAAAAATATGCTTAAAAAGTCACATAATAAGTTGCATGAACTCACTCTGTTTACAATAATAGTGTTTAACATGTTTTTTGAATGAATACCTCATCTCTGTACCCCACGCATAAAATCCTGTAAGGTTCCTCAGTCGAGCAGTGAATTTCTAACACAGATTCAACTACAAAGACTAGGGAGGTTTTCCAATGCTTCGCAAAGAAGGGCCCAAATTGGTAGGTGGGTAAAAATAAAATAAAAATCAGACATTGAATATCCCTTTGAGCATGGTGAAGTTATTAATTACACTTTGGATGGTGGATCAATACACCCAGTTACTACAAAGATACAGTCGTCCTTCCTAACTCAGGTGCCGAAGAGGAAGGAAACCGTGCGGCCAATGGTGACTTTAAACCAGTTACAGAATTTAATGGCTGTGATAGGAGACGACTGATGATATATCAAAAATATTGTAGTTACTCCACAATACTAACTTAAATTACAGAGTGAAAAGAAGGAAGCCTGTACAGAATAAAAATATTCCAAAACATGCATCCTGTTTGCTATAAGGCACTAAATAAATGTACTTTATGTCCTGAATAAAAAGTGTTATGTTTGAGGCAAATCCAATCCAACACAACACATCACTAAGTACCCCTCTTCATATTTTCAAGAATGGTGGTGGCTGCATCATGTCATGGGTATGCTTATTATCGGCAAGGAATAGGGAGTTTTTATAGGATAAAAATAAATGAAATATAACTAAACACAGGCCAAATCCTAGAGGAAAACCTGGTTCAGTCTGCTTTCCAATAGACACTGGGAGACATTCACCTTTCAGCAGGACAATAACATGCTTACCAAGACGATATTAAATGTTCCTGAGTGGCCTAGTTACAGCTTTGACTTTAATTGACTTGAAAGTCTACAGCAAGACTTGAAAATGGCTGTCTAGCTATGATCAACAACCAACTTGACAGAGCTAGAAGCAACTATTTGTCCAATGCCGTTGTAATCTACTGGGAATCCAAAATCTTTATCAACTTGCTCTTTCATAGTGTAATGTTTTACACATTCAAAAGTCTCTCAGGCTATCACACAATGTTATGCAAATTAGTTGCTGTATGTGAGGATGCTGGAGCATGCTGAGGGAGAGTCTTTGGTGAGGCGATTGTGCAGCGGGTCAGTGCTGGGGTGCACTGTCTGTGTTCATCCAAATAAATTACAACTTGGTTATTTATGGGAAATCAGTGTCCTAGGACTGTTTACGCTAGTCAAACTACGTGTGATTTTCGTTAGCTTTACAGGCTCGTTACAAATTGGTGGCAATGGTGGGATCTGCACGTCAACTAGCTAACAACTTACGAGCTTGGCTAATTTAGCTGGTTAGCTGCATTGGAAAATGGAGGGAAAAGTTGAACAACCTGGGAACAGCAATCAACAACCACTGGCCGAACGACAGCCGGTGGTGGATCAGCCAGATGCCATGGACAGTCGGATTGACCAGCCAGTATTCATGTCAGAATCTTTAGAGCGGAAGAAGATGAATGGACTGTTTGGATTGAACAATTTGAGTTAGCAGCGCAAGTGAATGGATGGTGAGCGGTAGATCGTTTGAACTTTCTCATGCTGTTGCTGAGGGGAAATGAGATTTTGTAGTACTTTACCTCAGGATACCAAGAATGATTAGAACAGTGTGAAAGTGGCTTTGCAGAGGCATTTTGAGCCACTGGCACATGCTGACTGGAATCATGCATTTTTTCAGGACAGAAAAGGTAAAGTCGTTGAGTGCATTCATGACTTTGGGCATGATTTAAGCAGGCTTATCCAGATTATAACACGAGCACACGTAATTCGCTGGCACGAGACCGTTTTATTACACACATTGGGGGCAGTGATCTGCGTATGCACCTGCGCAAGGCAGTACCAGAAACGTTGGAAGAGGCCATTAGCATGGCTACAGAGCTTGATCAGATAAAGCAGCTAGAAATGCTGGAAAGTGAAGACACTGCACAATAAAAAAGTGAACATGTGTGGGACAAGGAAGGTAACTCTGCCTCAAGTTGGAGAGAATGTCAGAGTTCCAAAAGAGATGTTTGAGTCATTGTGTGAGAGCATTGCACAGTTGCGGACTAAGGTGCAGTATTTGGCAGCCACATCAGAGGCGGACATACCAAAGCAGCAGAGTGTTTCCAGGGTCTTCTACAGTAGCAACGGCAAACGCCACGGGAGGATACAGACCGGACCAGGGAGAGGGAGATCTAGCTTCCCCGGGAGCGACAGAGGATGACCTACGTCGACCAATAGCAGGGCCTGCTGGAAATGTCATTGCACATGAAAAAACTGTCCTTTCCTTTTCCATGTCAGCACAGCATCGGCTTCAACTACATGCACAGCTGACCAGTCCACAGCGAGAATTACATCAAGTGTGGTGGAGAGTGGGGTTTACCTGGAGTGCAAATTTGCCGACTCAGAGTATGAGGTCGTGGTATGAGGTCGTGGTGGTCTCTGGGTCCAGGTTTCCATGGAACATAGATAGACATAGAAATGCTACTGGAGATAAGTGGTACATTGCAACCATACCAAAGCATGGTTAAACCTCTCTGGGATATGCGGGGCGCTAACGTCAAAAGCCAGAGAAAATGCAGAGCGCCAAATTCAAATAAATTCATATAAAAATAACATTTTCATGAAATCACACATGTAAGATAACCAAATTAAAGCTACATGTGTTGTGAATCCAGCCAAAATGTCAGATTTTCGGCAAAAGCAAACGATGCTATTATCTGAGCATAGCACCATAGTAAACAAAAGAGAGAACATTTCAACCCTGCAGGCGCGACACAAACTGCAGAAATAAAAATATAAATCATGCCTTACCTTTGACGAGCTTCTTCTGTTGGCACTCCAATATGTCCCATAAACATCACAAATGGTCCTTTTGTTCGATTAATTCCGTCCATATATATCCACAATGTCCACAATGTTATTTGGCGCGTTTGATCCAGAAAAACACAGGTTCCAACTTGCGCAAATCTCAAAAGTTACCTGTAAACTTTGCCAAAACATTTCAAACTACTTTTGTAATACAACTTTAGGTATTTTTTAAAGTAAATCATCGATAAAATTGAAGACGGGATGATCTGTGTTCAATACAGGAAGACAACAAACTCAAGCATGCTTTCTGGTCTTGCGCCTCTATCAAATAGTACACATGATGTGACACTTGTTCAAGATGGCTGTACTTCTTCATTACACAAAGGAATCACCTCAACCAATTTCTAAAGACGGGTGACATCCAGTGGAAGCGGTAGGAACTGCAAGCAAGTCCCTTAGAAATCTGGAATCCCAATGAAAATTCATTGAAAAGAGGGTGACCTCAAAAAGAAAATCTGAATGGTTTGTCCTCGAGGGTTTCGCCTGCTACATAAGTTCTGTTCTACTCACAGACATGATTCAAACAGTTTAGAAACTAGAGTGTTTTCTATCCAAATCTACTAATAATATGCATATCTTATCTTCTGTGGATAAGTAGCAGGCAGTTGAAATTGGGCATGCTTTTCATCCAAAATTCCAAATGATGCCCCTATCCTAGAGAAGTTTTTTAAAGTAGCAAATGGACAGTTTCTCTCAGTCTTGGAGACCTGGTCCACAGTCATGAACATTGAATCTGACCTGGGATTTTGTCGTTGCTAGCAACGCAGACCAGTGTGTACTGATAGCGACAGACTTTCTGGTAAAATATGGGGCTGTACTTGACGTGAAAAAGAAAACACGTGTTTTGGGGAAGCAGATTCCCTTGATTTTCAGGGGAGTGGCAGGGGGAGTGTGTTAAGTGGTGTTGATGAATGGCACGATTATCCCATCCAGAAGTGAAATGTTTATAACTGGTAAAGTTGAGGGTACAGTAAAAAAATGACAAAACTGAGGGTCTTCTTGAGACCTGCGTTAGTCACTGATACAAGTAACCTGTTGGTAGTGTCATGGAAATTCTACACTTAAATTAATAATTATTTATTATCAGAGCGCTGGAGATGTTCCAACCAACTCAATGCACCAAGTACACATGTCGATCAGGAGCTCTCCTGGGGCAGTCTCGTTAGTTATCTTATATAGATTGCAGCCAGCTAACTGCGATGCAGCTGAGAGCTGTAAAGGAAATGGTGGGGAGGTATGTGGGAATGTTTAGCACTGGTGATTTTGACTTGGGCTGCGCTAAACTAGTCCAGCATAGGATTGACACAGGGGACACCAGGCCTATCAAACGAGCATTGAGGCGGGTGCTTGTTCATCTGCAAGCAGAGTTTGACGAGCATTTGCAGGATATGTTAGAAAGGGGAATAGTTTACCCATCCAGCAGTCCATAGGCAGCACCAGTGGTGTTAGTAAGAAAGAAGGACGGCTCAATCAGGTTCTGTGCGGATTACAGAAGGTTAAATGAGAACACTAAAAGATGCTTATCTATTTCCTATGATCGATGAGACCTTGGACTTGCTTTCCGGTGCTCAGTGGTTTTCCACTTTAGACTTTGCCAGTGGTTACTGGCAAGTCGAGCATTGCAAAACTGCTTTTATGACAATGAGAGGACTTTTCGAGTTCCAGATAATGGGGTTTGGGTTGACAAATGCTCCAAGCAGCTTTCAGGGTCTCATGGACCTGGTTTTGGCTGATTTACAGTGGTCAACATGTTTGGTGTACTTAGATGACATCATAGTGTTTGGTCGTACATTCCAAGAGCATGTGAAGTGTTTAGACAAGGTTTGGATCATGCAGGACTTAAGATGAAGCCATCTAAGTGCCATTTGTTCAGGTCACAGGTGAGCTACCTGGGACACATCATCTCGGCTGATAGTGTCGACTGACCCCATGAAAACGGAGACAGAAGCTTTTTACGCCTGGCGTCATACTACAGGAGGTTCATACCAGATTTTGCAGCTATGGCGGAGCCTTTGTACAGTTTGACAGATAAGGGGAAAATGTTTGAGTGTAACGCAGCGTATGAAGTTGCCTTTAACAAATTAAATTCCAAGTTTACCACATCCCCCATACTTGCTTCCCCTGGCCCAAATCTAGATTTCATAATGGATACTGACGCATGTGACACAGGCATAGGGGCAGTCCTCTCCAAAAACACGAGGGTAGAGACAGAGTAGTAGCATATGCCAGTCGGTCACTGTCAAAACAGGAGAGGAAGTATTCACCTACCAAAAAGGAGCTTCTTGCTGTGGTAGTGTTTCTTAAACATTTCAGACAGTTTTTGCTGGGGAGGAAATGTATAATGAGAACTGATCACAGCTCACTGAGGTGGCTGAGTAACTTCAAACAACCTGAGGGACAGTTGGCTAGATGGTTGGCGAAACTGGATCAGTTTGACAATGATATTGTCCACAGGCCTGAGAGACTGCACAGTAATGCAGATGGTGTGTCACACAACACACACAGACAGAGAGTGTAGACACAGCTGACTCACAGGAGGCCACTGCCAATCTGAGAGGCATCGTAAACAATCCTCAGGATGTCACTATTGAGCCTGTAGTTGGAACTCAAACAAGCCAGGCAGTCCCCACAAAAGCAGCTTTCCTTTTGGATGCACAGGATAGAGACCCAGTGGTCTCCCGGTTAAACAAATTGAAAAATAGGGTAGAGCAGAGCTCCCTGTGGAGTTGCAATCGGAGCCAAAGTTCAGGACCTTCAAACAACTGTGTGGGACATTACATGTGAAGAATGGGGTGTTATGCCTTGAGACAGATGATACCATCTCGAGAGGGGTTGTACCTAGGGCTGTGCCGGTCACGAAATTTCGTTAGCCGGTGATTGTCAAGCAAATAACTGGCGGTCTCACCCTAAATTGACCGTTAATTAACATTAACACATTCAGCATCTCCTGGCTTCCACACATAGCCTACAAGCCACTGATGCAGACCTTTGGAACATCTAAATTTTAAAAGTCTAATTAATTCATGTAATATAGCATACACCTTCATAATAAATTCCATTATTTCACAAGAAAAGAATAGCATACTTTGAGTTGTCCTGATGTGGTTATGCCAAACAGCTGTGGGCTACACTAGTTAATTTAGAAAACAAGATTTGCTTAGAATTCATGTGGCATTATTTTATAGTATGAAGAAAACAAATGAACAAATATTTTCTCCAAATGATTTGAGAGAGTGCGCACATACGGCTATTCTGTGTTGAGCGGTTAACAAAGAAATAGGTTGTCACGTGAGATGATGCTGGAGAGACGAAGCAGGTACGAGGAGTAAAACATTTAATAAAGACGGACATGGAATGAGACAGGAACAGCGTCAGCAAACTAATAAGAAAGACCAAAAACAATACAATGCAGCAGCAGGTAACAGAGCTGGGGAACTGACAAATATAGGGGAGGAAATTAACAGGTGATGAGTGAGTCCAGGTGAGTCCAATAACGCTGATGCACGTGACGAGGGAAGGCAGGTGTGCGTGATGCAGGGCAACCTGGCACCCTCAAGCTCCAGGTGGAGGGAAGAGCGGGAGCAGACATGACAGTACCCCCCCTCCCCCTCTTTGGGTGCCACCCGGTGTCCCACCTGGGCGAACCGGCGGAGACATGGGCGCTGGGCAAGCCGTTTGGGGCGTGGCAGCCCGACGAACCGGCAGGAGTGTGAGAGCCTGGCGAGCCGGCTGAGGCATGGGAGCCTGACGATCCGGCTGAGGCAAGACGCCTGTCGATCCCGCTGCAGAGAGAGTGAGATGATCCGGTGGAGAGTGACATGGGATGGGAAGCCGCCGAGCCAACTGAGGCAAGGAAACCTCTTGAGCCAGCCAGGGCGTGGAAGCCCGACAGCGGAATCCACCCCGACATCACCAAAAAACTGGACCGGCCGGGCGAACAAGAAGTGACGATCCGGCTGAGGCCCAACGTGGGATGGGCGCCATCCGACCCAACCAGGGCAAGGAACTCTCGAGCCAGCTAGGGCATGGAAGCCCGACGAGCTGGCTAAGCACCCCCGGTTCCATCGGTGGTGACCCAGATGCCACCGATGCCACCATACCAACCGGAACGCCAGTACTCTTGCTTCGTATGTAGGCTACTGCATTCTGTCACTTGAGATGACGCTGGAGAGACAAAGCAGGTACGGGGAGTAAAATGGAGATGGAACGAGACAGGAACAGAGTCAGCAAACTAATACTAAAGAAAAAAACAATACAGTGCAGCAGCGGGGAACAGAGGGAGGAAATTAACAGGTGATAAGTGAGTCCAGGTGAGTCCTATAACGCTGATGCACATGACGAGGGAAGGCAGGTGTGCATGATGGATGGCAGGAGTGCGTGATGCAGGACAACCTGGTGCCCTCAAGCACCAGGGGGAGGGAAGAATGGGAGCAGACGTGACATAGGAACTCCTAATATGCTTAATTTAGAGTTATTAATGTAACTTTAGTTGTTCTACAAACATTGGGCTTTGTTTTGATTTTTAAGACTTGAAAAAAGTTGCTTGAAAGGCATGAGCCCTGCTTTGTTTTTTTTTGCGCAGGCTGTAAACACTCCAATAGTCTCTCATTCACAATTTGACAAACACTTCACGGCGGCATCGCCTTTGTTGTCGTAATGCACCCTATAAAAAATACATTCTTTTTGCGGCCTGGAGTGATGCATTGTGCCCTTCTCCCTGAGTGCTGCGCAATCCGAAGTGCCTCTCACTCAAATGGCTCTCCGAGATGTGATCAGGTCTTTCTCACAGGCTACAAGTGAAGACAGACACACCGGGGACACAACTGTGCACGTTCTTATCCAATTCCGAGGTGCATATTGAAGATACTGGAAGAACTGTCTATCATTTACTTATCGTCAGCCAACAAGATGAGTAGGTCTAACGTACAGCAAAAGCACTAGCCTACTGTCCCCCATAGTACAAAAGTTGACCCTATTGTGCGATAAATAAATATTCCAAACAATAGCCTGGGACAGTTGTGGGGTTCAATAGATCCCAAATTAATATAGCCACTAGCATTTTTTTTGTGGCTGACGCAATAGATCAGAACGTTTAGCTTAAAATATTGATAAACTATTAGGCTATTTCTTCACATTATAAGCGCAGCAATGCACACATGGCAGTAGGCTAAGCGTGAATGTTCCATTAGCGAGAAAACCCCATTATCAAAAGTGACCTCAAATGAGATTATGCACGTAATGCTTTCATTATAAAGTTGCATTTTTATGGTTAAAATGATCTTTCCCTAACTTGAAACTCATGCCCTGCTTATGTAAGTCAGTTAGGCTTTAAACCCCTTGTAAAGCGGATTAATGTGGTTCATTTTAAGAAGTTATTTGGCCACATATAGGCCTATGGGCTAGGCTACATGAGGTGTGCGAATATGAATCTAAAAAGTTTAGGGGAAAAAAGCAGTCTCTTATGCTGGGCATCATTCAAGTGATAATATATAATTCATATAACAACACAGATGCACCCAGATGCAGACACAGGAGGCAGATGGTCAGAGTCTCTGATATTTATTAGAATACAAGGGGCAGGCAGGTCGAGGACAGGCAGAAGTTAATTAACCAGGTCAGAGTCCAAAAGGTACATGGTGGCAGGCAGGCTCAAGGTCATGGCAGGCTGAAGGGTCAGGCAGGCGGGCTCAGTGTCAGGGCAGGCAGAACAGGTCGGAACCAGGAGGGCTAAAAAACAGAGAAACACGCTGGTAGGCTTGACAAAACAAGACAAACTGGCAACAGACAAACAGAGAACACAGGTATAAATACACTGAGGATAATGGGGAAGATGGGCAACAACTGGAGGGGGTGGAGACGAGCACAAAGGCAGGTGAAACGGATCAAGGTGGAGAGGAAACAAGCACAAAGACAGATGAAACAGATTAGGGTGGAGACAAGCCCAACTGCAAAAGGTCCTGCAAAGACAGGTGAAACAGATCAGGGTGTGACATCACACATGATAGGCTAATATTGTCACCCAACAGACTATTCTTGGTTTAATCTTTACATATACTAAATAATATATGTGTGAAATTGGTTTTGATTTAGAATGGACCGTTATCATGCACCTGTCTCAACAGGGTCGTCGGGAAAAATATGCACGTAAAAAGCAAATGGAATTTTTTATGACATCACAAAATAACAACCAAAATGACATTAGTGTTCTTTAGATCACCTCTGACCATTCCCAACGTTCTATGTTCGAAATATTGTTCCAGCATTCGCTTTGGAACGTATTAGAGTTTTGGCGGGAAAAGTCTGTTGAAAAATTGGCACATTCCTTTAATGAATTTGGAGAGTGAGACCTGAATCTTCTACCTTGATTTACAACAGGGAGTGAGTTAACCCCCATCAGTTTCCTCCTCCCCCTTCTGCGGGTGAGAGGACATGTGGTTGCAGTCATTCATTGCAAACCTGATCTGACCTATTTGGATCTGAACAGGACAGTCATGACAAGATAAACAATGTGCTTAATATTAGGAAAGTTGAGAAAAATATATAGTAGGCCTAGTCTATAGAAAGCTGAATGGATCCTCCTTTTTTTAGTAGGGGCTATCACTCTGTTTTTTTGCGCAGTTGCATAGCCTATAGAAATATTGCACAACGTGAGCTCATGGGCTCTCATTAAGTGTTTGATTAGATTTTTGAATACATTTGCATTGATGTCAGAGTGATTAGAGGGACAATAGATTGCTGAGTACCAAGCAGTTAGCAAGTTTGATCAGCTACTAATCACCATCAGCAGCATCAGAGCTTGGAGAAGCCTAATTACCGTGACTAAACAGTCACATGGAATTTGACTGCCTTCATGACTCGTGACCGCCGGTGTGGCGGTAATACGGTCACTGCAACAGCCCTAGTTGCACCAGATGAGCTCGTACATAGATACTTAACTTCCGTCTGGCCACTCTACCATAAAGGCTTGATTGGTGGAGTGCTGCAGAGATGGTTGTTCTTCTGGAAGGTTCTCCCATCTCCACAGAGGAATGCTGGAGCTCTGTCAGAGTGACCATCGGGTTCTTGGTCACCTCCCCAACCAAGGCCCTTCTCCCCCGATTGCTCAGTTTGGCCGGGCGGCCAGCTCTAGGAAGGGTCTTGGTGGTTCCAAACATATTCCATTTAAGAATGATGGAGGCCAATGTGTTCTTGGGGACTTTCAATGCTGCAAAAAAATGTTGGTACCCTTCCCCAGATCACAATCCTGTCTCAGAGCTCTATGGACAATTATTTCGACCTCATGGCTTGGTTTTTGTTCTGACACCCTCTGTCAATTTGCGACCTTATATAGACAGGTGTTTTCCTTTCCAAATCATGTCCAATCAATTTAATTTACCACAGGTGAAGGATGATCAATGGAAACAGGATGCATCTGAGCTCAATTTCAAGTCTCATAGCAAAGGGTCTGAAAACATATGTAAATAAGGTATTTCGTTTTTTTGTTGAATTTTTATAAATTTGCCAACATTTCTTAACCTGTTTTTGTCTTTGTCATTACGGGCTATTGTGTGTAGATTGATGAGGAAAAGTTTTTATTTTATCCATTGTAGAATAAGGCTGTAAAGTAACAAAATGTGGAAAAAGTTAAGGGTTCTGAATACTTTCTGAATGCACAATAGGTTACCTTTCGGGGTAAGCTCCGCCCCTTCTATCTTTCAGAGGATTATGGAAAATCTGATGAAGGATCTTGATTGGATGGAATGAAAAGGAGCACCCGAGGAACCTACAAAAGGTCCTGCAACGTCCTCAGGAGAACGGACTCCAAGTGAAAAAGTCCAAATGTGAATTTGAGAAAACACGGATCAAGTATCTAGGTCATGTGTTGGATAACAGAGGAATTCACCCGTCCACAGAGAAAATCAAAGCTATCCAAGGGGGCACATGCGCCTACAAACGTGTAGGAGCTGAGGGCCTTTCTGGGTCTTGTTAACTACTATTGGCGTTTTGTGCCACAGCAGAGCACAGTTCTAGCGCCACTGTACAGGTTGCTGAAAGACCAAGTGACTTGGCGTTGAAAACAACCGGAACAGGATACCTTCAACAAATGAAAAGAGCTGTTAACGAGTGATCAGGTCTTAGTCCATTGTGACTCAAAACTACCCACTGGGCACACACTGGTTGAATCAACGTTGTTTCCACGTCATTTCAATGAAATTACATTGAGCCAACATGGAATAGACATTGAATTGACATCTGTGCCTCGTGAGTACCTCTTTCTTTGGCTTGTGACGCATTGTACAGTATTGAAGCCATCATCCAGCACATTATGCCAAATAGAGATGCCCCAGCTGAGAAGAAATGCTTACAGATTGAAAAGGAAGCCTTGGGACTAATCTATGCACTAAAATTTCCATCAGTATCGGTGGGGGAGACAATTTAACTTATTGACTGATCACAAACCCTTACTTACCATGTTTGGGGAGCACAAGAGCCTCCCTACGATTGCATCCAGCGGTAGGCCAACATTTTGTCAGCGTATGACTACTACCTGAGACCAGTAATGCCGGAACATTCACGCACTGCCAGCAGAGTACTTTGAGGAAGCACTGCTGAATGCTACACAAATAGCCAGGGCAACACACATGGAGAGGGAGCTCTCAAAAGTCTACAAATATATAATGGAGAGTTGGCTTGAACTGGTTGAAGTAAATTTGAAATTCTACACACGGAGGAACGAGGGTGTTTCTTATGGGGCAATACACACAGGACACCAGGACATTGTAAAAACGAAACAACTTGCTCGCAAATACTTTATGTCAAGTGGCCAGAACGATATTAGAGAAGTGGACCCGGTCTGCAAGGAGTGTGAAATACCATGACAGGTTTTGTTGCATCCATGGGAGTTCCATGGTGAGTGTTAAATGTTTACACAGATGTTGCAAGCCCATGTTTATGATAGTGGTTGACGCACACTCTAAATGGTTAGAAGTGTTCAGAATGTCACAAATCACTTCACATGCTACCATAACCAGACTGAGAAGTTGTTCTCATCATTCGGGTTACCTGAGAAAATCGTAACGGACAATGCGAAGACTTTAATGTCAAACGAATTCCAGACGTTTGTGAGGTAGAACGGAATCCTGCCCTCCACCAGCACGCATGGACACCCAGCTTCAAAAGGGCTGTCAGAGAGGTATGTTCAGACATTCAAAAATTGTTTTAATAAAGCCTGCCAGTACCACTCTGGACATAAAGGACAAGATCTCCTTGTTCTGACTGCAGTACCGCACCACAACGGACTACACAACAGGACAAACGCCTGCTGACCTCTTCTTGAGCAGACATGTTCGCAATGCTGTGCTTCACACAGTACAAGCAGTACAAGTAAAACCAAATGAAAATATTGTCACATACATCGGATAGGTGCAGTGAAATGTGATGTTTTACAGGGTCAGCCATAGTAATACCACCCCCTGGGAGCAAATTAGGGTTAAGTGTCATACTCAAGGGCGATGTGCCCTTAACTGTCGATGTGACAGATTTTTAACCTTGTCGGCTTGAGTAAGTCAAACCAGCAACCTTTCAGTTACTGGCCCAATGCTCTAACCATGACCAACGTACAGTGGAAAGGTAATTTGGATTGGATGATGCCGTGTACCTGCGAAATACAACGTGAGGAGGACAGAGATGGATACCTGAGTTTGTCACACAACAGACAGGTCCAGTATCTTACAAAGTGATAGGCAGAGACACTGACCGTCCACATATGACACAGGGATCAGTTGAGAGCATGAGTTGCTCCTGAAACACCATCTCTGGTGGTAACCGACTCTTTGACTGACTCGTCTCACCTGTACAGTGTCAGTTAAGGACATTTGAACGCAGACACACAAAGCCTGCGTTGCTCTCACAGGGTCATCAGACCACCCCAGCATTACAGCGCTTAAAGACTTTTACACACACGCATTCACACTGATGAGGCTGAAAAAAAGAGAAAGAATTGTTATGATGTGAAAAGATGTATGGACAAAGGTTGTAAGAAAAATAAACGCATGATGTCAAACTGTTCATTGAAATGTTTAAAAGATACATACTATTTTAGTTGTTTACAGTACAAGCATTTCAAAAAACTTTTATTTCATTAGGCAAGTCAGTTAAGAACAAATTCTTATTTTCAACAATGGCCTAGGAACAGTGGGTTAACTGCCTTGTTCAGGGGCAGAACAACAGATTTTGTGTTCAACAGTTCTGGTATTCGATCTTGCAACCTTTCGGTTACTAGTCCAACACTCTAACCACTAGGCTACCTGCCGCCCATTTAATAGGGATCATTTGTTACTGTTTCTCAGACTAAAATGAGTAGATGATGTAGTGTATTAATTAGCCTATAACAACTACATGGTTCAATTATGGTATTACATTATAGGGTTAATAGTAATATTGGTACACGCAGGTCACCGTACGTACCATAGTCAAGGTCAAAGTGCATTATGAGAATGCACATGTCAATTAATTCTGTTATTAAACTTGATGCTAAACAGCATGGCTGCATCTTGCCTCGTTAATATACCACAGGTAGTTTACCAAAGTTACCGGAATCTTCAGTCATTTTGGTAATTAACAGAAAGTCTATGGCAATCTATCATAACTTTGGTCATTTATATTTGTATAACAATTTTTTAAAATTTATATATAGTATAATTTATGTTGTATCTGTTTCAATACTGTTTCCATATGTATACAGTGCCTTGCGAAAGTATTCGGCCCCCTTGAACTTTGCAACCTTTTGCCACATTTCAGGCTTCAAACATAAAGATATAAAACTGTATTTTTTTGTGAAGAATCAACAACAAGTGGGACACAATCATGAAGTGGAACGACATTTATTGGATATTTCAAACTTTTTTAACAAATCAAAAACTGAAAAATTGGGCGTGCAAAATTATTCAGCCCCCTTAAGTTAATACTTTGTAGCGCCACCTTTTGCTGCGATTACAGCTGTAAGTCGCTTGGGGTATGTCTCTATCAGTTTTGCACATCGAGAGACTGACATTTTTTCCCATTCCTCCTTGCAAAACAGCTCGAGCTCAGTGAGGTTGGATGGAGAGCATTTGTGAACAGCAGTTTTCAGTTCTTTCCACAGATTCTCGATTGGATTCAGGTCTGGACTTTGATTTGGCCATTCTAACACCTGGATATGTTTATTTTTGAACCATTCCATTGTAGATTTTGCTTTATGTTTTGGATCATTGTCTTGTTGGAAGACAAATCTCCGTCCCAGTCTCAGGTCTTTTGCAGACTCCATCAGGTTTTCTTCCAGAATGGTCCTGTATTTGGCTCCATCCATCTTCCCATCATTTTTAACCATCTTCCCTGTCCCTGCTGAAGAAAAGCAGGCCCAAACCATGATGCTGCCACCACCATGTTTGACAGTGGGGATGGTGTGTTCAGGGTGTTCAGCTGTGTTGCTTTTACGCCAAACATAACGTTTTGCATTGTTGCCAAAATGTTCAATTTTGGTTTCATCTGACCAGAGCACCTTCTTCCACATGTTTGGTGTGTCTCCCAGGTGGCTTGTGGCAAACTTTAAACAACAATTTTTATGGATATCTTTAAGAAATGGCTTTCTTCTTGCCACTCTTCCATAAAGGCCAGATTTGTGCAATATACGACTGATTGTTGTCCTATGGACAGAGTCTCCCACCTCAGCTGTAGATCTCTGCAGTTCATCCAGAGTGATCATGGGCCTCTTGGCTGCATCTCTGATCAGTCTTCTCCTTGTATGAGCTGAAAGTTTAGAGGGACAGCCAGGTCTTGGTAGATTTGCAGTGGTCTGATACTCCTTCCATTTCAATATTATCGTTTGCACAGTGCTCCTTGGGATGTTTAAAGCTTGGGAAATCTTTTTGTATCCAAATCCGGCTTTAAACTTCTTCACAACAGTATCTCGGACCTGCCTGGTATGTTCCTTGTTCTTCATGATGCTCTCTGCGCTTTTAACGGACCTCTGAGACTATCACAGTGCAGGTGCATTTATACGGAGACTTGATTACACACAGGTGGATTGTATTTATCATCATTAGTCATTTAGATCAACATTGGATCATTCAGAGATCCTCACTGAACTTCTGGAGAGAGTTTGCTGCACTGAAAGTAAAGGGGCTGAATAATTTTGCACGCCCAATTTTTCAGTTTTTGATTTGTTAAAAAAGTTTGAAATATCCAATAAATGTCGTTCCACTTCATGATTGTGTCCCACTTATGGTTGATTCTTCACAAAAAAAATACAGTTTTATATCTTTATGTTTGAAGCCTGAAATGTGTCAAAAGGTCGCAAAGTTCAAGGGGGCCGAATACTTTCGCAAGGCACTGTAGTAGATAGACCAAATATCCTAATGAAAAAAGCATCTAATCAACAATGGCATTATTTTCAATTAACTCTGCAACTCCTCCAACTGTTAATGTCTTTCACAGCTGCCGTCAGCTTGATGCCAAAACATTGACAAAATACATACTGACATAGTAAAATAAATAAAAGTGTGAAAAAATGATTTAAAAAATGATTATTTCATTCAGAATCAAGATGATTGCCGGAGAACAAGGCTGATGTTTTACATATTCCTAACCAATCGTTTTTTTGTTTGTTTCTTTGCATTGTTTGTAACTTATTTTAAAACTTATTTTGTACATAATGTTGCCGCTACCATCTCTTATGACCCGAAAAGATCTTCTGGACATCAGTACTATGATTACTTATTTTCCTTTAACGCGTCCGATGAGCCCGACGTGAATGACATACTGTTTCCCCAGGAACAGGCCCAGTTCCCCATCATTTGCGTGAAGAGAAGGCAGAGAAAAAGGGGCCAGAGGGCGGGCTGCCTTCTGAGAATTCGTAGGCGAAACCCCTACTTCCTTCCATTCTGCTAGCAAACGTGCAGTCTTTGGAAAATAAAATCGATGACCTATGCGGAAGATTAAACTACCGGGACATTCAAAACTGTAATATCTTATGCTTCACGGAGTCATGGCTGAATGACAACATTATCGACATACAGTTGGCTGGTTATACGCCGTATCGGCAGGACAGAACAACGTCGTCTGGTTGGACAAGGGGCATCGGACTATGTATTTTTGTAAATAACAGCTGGTGCACGATATCTAAGGAGGTCTTGAGGTTTTGCTCGCCTGAGGTAGAGTATCTCATGATAAGCTGTAGACCACACTATCTACCTAGAGTTTTCATCTGTATTTTTCGTAGCTGTCTACATACCACCACAGACTGATGCTGGCACTGAATGAGCTGTACTCCGCCATAAGCAAACAGAAAAATGCTCAACCAGAGGCGGCGCTCCTAGTAGCAGGGGACTTAATGCAGGGAAACTTAAATCAGTAATACCAAATTTCTATCAGCATGTTAAATGTGCAACTAGAGGGAAAAAACTTTGGACCACCTTTACTCCACACACGGAGACCATTTGGTAAATCTGACCATAATTCTATCCACCTGATACCTGCTTACAAGCAAACATTTTAAGAAGGAAGCACCAGTGACTCGATCAATAAAAATGTGGTCAGATGAAGCAGATGTTAAGCTACAGGACTGTTTTGCAAGCACATACTGGAAAATGTTCCGGGATTCCTCCGATGGCATTGAGGAGTGCACCACATCAGTCACTGGCTTCATCAATAAGTGCATCGATGACATCATCCCCACAATGACCATACATACATACCCCAACCAGAAGCCATGGATTACAGGCAACATCCGCACTGAGATAAAGGCTAGAGCTACTGCTTTCAAGGAGCGGGACTCTAACCCGGAAGCTTATAAGAAATCCCACTATGCCTTCCGATGACCCATCAAACAGGCAAAGCGTCAATACAGGACTAAGATCGAATCGTAGTACACCTGCTCCGACGCTCATTGGATGTGACAGGGCCTGCAACCCATTACAGACTAGAAAGGGAAGCACAGCCGAGAGCTACCCGGTGACACGAGCCAACCAGACGAGCTAAACTACTTATATGCTTGCTTCTAGGCAAATAACACTGAAACATGCATGAGAGCACAAGCTGTTCCAGAAGACTGTGTGATCACGCTCTCCAGAGTCAATGTAAGACCTTTAAAAAGGTCAACATTCACAAGGCCGCAGGTCCAGATGGATTACCAGGACGTGTACTGCAAGCATGAGCTGACCAACTGGCGAGTGTCTTCAATGACATTTTCAATCTCTCTCTGTCCTAGTCTGTAATACCAACATGTTTTAAGCAGACCACCATAGTCCCTGTGCCCAAGAACACTAAGGTAACCTGCCTAAATGACTACTGACCCGTAGCACTCACGTTTGTAGCCATGAAGTGCTTTGAAAGGCTGGTCATGGATCACATCAACATCATTATCCTAGAAACCTACACCCACTCCAATTTGCATACCACCCCAACAGATCCACAGATGATGCCATCTCTATTGCACTCCACACTGCCCTTTCCCACCTGGATGAAAAAAAGGACCCTGGGACTAAACACCTCCCTCTGCAACTGGATCCTGGACTTCCTGAGGGACCGCCCCCCAGGTGGTAAGGGTAGGTAACAACACAGGGGCCCCTCGGGTGAATTTTCAGTCCCCTCCTGTACTCCCTGTTCACTCATGACTGCACGGCCAGGCACAACTCCAACACATCATTATGGTTGCCGATGACACAACAGTGGTTGGCCGGATCACTGACAAAGACGAGAGATCAGAGACCTGGCTGTGTGTTGCCAGAACAACAACCTTTCCCTCAACATGATCAAGACAAAGGAGATGATTGTGGACTACAGACAAAATGGGCCGAGCACACCCCCATTCTCATCAACAGAGCTGTAGTGGAGCAGGTTGAGAGCTTCAAGTTCCTTGGTGTCCACATCACCAACAAACTAACATGGCCCAAGCACACCAAGACAGTCGAGGGCACAACAACACCTGGTATAGCAACTGCTCGGCCTCCGACCGCAAGGCACTACCCCCCCCCCCCCCCCCCCCCTCCCCTCTTACACCGCTGCTACTCTCTGTTATTTTCATCTATGCAAAGTTACTTTAATAACTCTACCTACATGTACATATTACCTCAACTAACCGGTTCCCCCGCACATTGAATCTATACCGGTACCCCCTGTGTATAGTATTGCTATTGTTATTTTACTGCTGCTCTTTAATTACTTGTTACTTTTATTTATTGTTCTTACTCATGTTTTTTTTCAACTGCATTGTTGGTTAGGGACTCGAAAGTGAGCATTTGACTGTAAAGTCTACACCTGTTGTATTCGGCGCATGTGACTAACACAATTTGATTTGATTTGAATCCCTCATATTACACACCAATAATATTCACTAAGTTGATGGTTCATATTCTGAAGTGCCCTAATGAGCCACTAGATGTCTTGTGATAGATTACATAAAACCCTTGAAAGATAATTATGGTAGTTTACAGGTAAACTTAGAAAGTTTCCAGTAATATACCCTCTCTTCGCAACCCAAATCTCCTCTCATGCCCTCCATCATCCTCCCCCACTCCAGTGTGCTCAGCTACCCCTCCCCCTCCCTGTCCCCCTCCCTCCACCCCGAACTGGTGGATCTCATCCTCACCTATGCCCTCCGTGTGTGGAGCAACCCCACCCCCCTCAACTTCCAACTTCTTCGCCCCTCCCGGGACCACCCCAACCAAGAGGGGGACTTCAGGGTGTCCTTTCCCAGCTCCTACCACGAGGACGGGTACCCCTTCGATGGCAGAGGGGGCACCCTGGCTCACGCGTTCTTCCCCGGGACGGCGGACATGGCGGGGGACACCCACTTTGACAATGGGGAGAGCTGGAGTTACGGGTATGGAGGTGAGGGAGAGGCTTATAGGGCGTAACACACATAAACGGTGTGCACTTCTGTGAACAACATAATGAGATTTTAATTGCTTTATCTTTCCCTATCTATCCATCTACCTCATTTCCTGCCAACATCTCTTACGCTCTCTCTCCCTTTCTCTCCCCTCCCTCCATTTCTCTCTTCATCTTTAGCTTCCCCAACCTCTGTCTCGCTTTTTTTCCCTTCCTCCATTTCTGTCATTCTCCCGCTATCACCAAATAGCCTATACCTACAGTATATGTATCATCTCGGTACTGGTACCCCTTGTAATATAGCTAAGTTATTGTTACAATTTATATTTTTATTCCTTGTGTTATTATTTTCTCTTTGCATTGTTGGGAAGGGCACATAAGTAAATATTTCACAGTCTACACCTGTTGTTTACGAAGCATGTGACAAATACAATTTGATTTGAGATCTATTGTCTCTTTTTCTCTCCTATCCATCTCTCTCTCAGATGACATTGGCACCACTGATCTCTTCACGGTAGCAGTGCATGAGTTTGGCCACGCCCTGGGCCTCTCACATACCTCTTCCAATCCCTCCATCATGAGGCCATACTACCAGGGGACTGTGGGGGACATCCAGAGCTACACACTACCTACAGATGACAGGCTGGGAATACAGGCTATATACGGTACACACAATCACACACAGTGCACACACACATTTGAAGTCTTTGTTTGGGTCCTCAATAAAGGGAAATATTAGAAAGACCCATATGCAGAGACACAGGAACACAAATGCTCAAAAATACTGAAATGGTATTTCATAGGAAAGAGAAGAAGGTCTGCCACGCATCCCACTCCGGCCCCAACCACTCCCAACCTACCTTTCCTGCCCAGTCCTCCATCCCCAAGACTAACACCACAGTGAGTGTATAACTGGACAAATACTGCAAATACTACAACTTGTTATGGTTAAGATACTATATGACAATATCATGAAAATATCATAAAGATACAGTACCCTCTCTCTACCGCCCCTTACAAACACAGCCCAGACCCTGCTCTGCCAGATCGCTGTGAGGGGAAATATGATGCCATTGCCAACATCAGAGGAGAAGTCTTCTTCTTCAAGGGTAAGAAGAACAACCATTTTTCATGTTAACTATAGAAAAATGTATGGGCTTGGGACTGTCAGTGTCTGTGTGGCGCCATTTTCTCTAAATGTTCTCCCACGTGGTCCAGCCCCCTAGCAATTTGAGTTTCAGTCTGTGACCTTCAGTCCCTCGCCATTTGAGTGACAGCTAGTAAAATGAGAGAGAAATCATTTGAGTGATAGCTAGCAAGATGCACACACAGCAGAGGGAGAAAAAACACAGGAAAATGTCCTCTTGTGTACTACCTATATCCTCCCACTAGAATCCACATACTTTAATGAGGACAGCTTCTCTATATTGGAGGGGGAAGTCAATCATTTCCAAGCCCAGGGACATGCACTAGTCTGGTGTCCTAAATTCCAGAACTGGAAAGACACCTGACACCCGCAGCACACACAAACACCTATCTGGAAGAGACAGCATTTCCTCCTCCATATGCCCCCCTAGGCACAATTACGACAACATAACCAACAAAAACGGGTCACAAATCCTGCAGCTCTGTCACACGCTGTGTATGCACATAGTCAATGGTAGGCTTCGAGGGGACTCCTATGGTAGGTACAGTGCCTTGCGAAAGTATTCGGCCCCCTTGAACTTTGCGACATTTTGCCACATTTCAGGCTTCAAACATAAAGTTATAAAACTGTATTTTTTTGTGAAGAATCAACAACAAGTGGGACACAATCATGAAGTGGAACAACATTTATTGGATATTTCAAACTTTTTTAACAAATCAAAAACTGAAAAATTGGGCGTGCAAAATTATTCAGCCCCTTTACTTTCAGTGCAGCAAACTCTCTCCAGAAGTTCAGTGAGGATCTCAGAATGATCCAATGTTGACCTAAATGACTAATGATGATAAATACAATCCACCTGTGTGTAATCAAGTCTCCGTATCAATGCACCTGCACTGTAATAGTCTCAGAGGTCCGTCAAAAGCGCAGAGAGCATCATGAAGAACAAGGAACACACCAGGCAGGTCCGAGATACTGTTGTGAAGAAGTTTAAAACCGGATTTGGATACAAAAAGATTTCCCAAGCTTTAAACATCCCAAGGAGCACTGTGCAAGCGATAAAATTTAAATGGAAGGAGTATCAGACCACTGCAAATCTACCAAGACCTGGCCATCCCTCTAAACTTTCAGCTCATACAAGGAGAAGACTGATCAGAGATGCAGCCAAGAGGCCCATGATCACTCTGGATGAACTGCAGAGATCTACAGCTGAGGTGGGAGACTCTGTCCATAGGACAACAATCAGTCGTATATTGCACAAATCTGGCCTTTATGGAAGAGTGGCAAGAAGAAAGCCATTTCTTAAAGATATCCATAAAAAGTGTTGTTTAAAGTTTGCCACAAGCCACCTGGGAGACACACCAAACATGTGGAAGAAGGTGCTCTGGTCAGATGAAACCAAAATGGAACTTTTTGGCAACAATGCAAAACGTTATGTTTGGCGTAAAAGCAACACAGCTGAAAACACCATCCCCACTGTCAAACATGGTGGTGGCAGCATCATGGTTTGGGCCTGCTTTTCTTCAGCAGGGACAGGGAAGATGGTTAAAATTGATGGGAAGATGGATGGAGCCAAATACAGGACCATTCTGGAAGAAAACGTGATGGAGTCTGCAAAAGACCTGAGACTGGGACGGAGATTTGTCTTCCAACAAGACAATGATCGAAAACATAAAGCAAAATCTACAATGGAATGGTTCAAAAATAAACATATCCAGGTGTTAGAATGGCCAAGTCAAAGTCCAGACCTGAATCCAATCGAGAATCTGTGGAAAGAACTGAAAACTGCTGTTCACAAATGCTCTCCATCCAACCTCGCTGAGCTCGAGCTGTTTTGCAAGGAGGAATGGGAAAAAAATTCAGTCTCTCGATGTGCAAAACTGATAGAGACATACCCCAAGCGACTTACAGCTGTAATCGCAGCAAAAGGTGGCGCTACAAAGTATTAACATAAGGGGGCTGAATAATTTTGCACGCCCAATTTTTCAGTTTTTGATTTGTTAAAAAAGTTTGAAATATCCAATAAATGTCGTTCCACTTCATGATTGTGTCCCACTTGTTGTTGATTCTTCACAAAAAAATACAGTTTTATATCTTTATGTTTGAAGCCTGAAATGTGGCAAAATGTCGCAAAGTTCAAGGGGGCCGAATACTTTCGCAAGGCACTGTACACTGATAGCTCATCTCTTGGCAGTAGTACTGTAGACTACTTTATCACTGACCTCAACCTAGTCTCTCAGAGCGTTCACAGTCACTGCGTTCACTGATAACCATATCAGATCACAGCAAAATCACAGTTTACTTGAACAGAGCAATACTCAATCATGAGGCATCAAAGCCAAAGGAACTAAATAATATTAAGAAATGCTATAGATGGAAGGAAAGTAGTGTGGAAACCTACCAAAAAACAACAAAACAACTTCCTGGACAAAACGTCCCACTGTAAGAGTGAAGGTGTAAAGTATATTTGACCTCTCAGCTTCCCAATCAAATCTAAAAATGTCAAACAGAAAAACGAAGAAAATGAACAACAATGACAAATGGTTTGATGAAGAATGCAAAAACCTAAGAAAGAAATTGAGAAACCTATCCAACCTAAACATAGAGATGCAGAAATCCTGAGCCTACGCCTTCACTATGGTGAATCACTAAAACAATACAGAAATACACTACGGAAAAAGAAGAAACAGCATGTCAGAAAGCAGCTCAATGTAATTGAAAAATCCATAGTCTAACCAAGTGTGGGAAAATTGGAAAACCCTAAACAAACAACAATACGAAGAGTTATCTATCCAAAACTGATAACTTCTCCTTTCTTTTTGGTCGTAGAACAAACAGCAAAAACATATACATGATCGAATACAAATCTTAAAATCACCTATTAAAGACTACCAGAACCCACTGGATTCTCCAATTACATTGAATGAACTACAGGACAAAATATGGTATCCTCAATGAAATGATAAAATATACAGACCACAAATTCCAATTGGCTATACTTAAACTCTTTAACATCATCATTGGCTCTGGCATCTTCCCCAATATTTGGAACCAAGGACTGATCACCCCAATCCACAAAAGTGGAGACAAATGTTACCCCAATCACTACCGTGGGATATGCAACCTTGGGAAAAATGCATTATCATTAACAGCAGACTCGTACATTTCCTCAGTGAAAACAATGTACTGAGCAAATGTCAAATTGGCTTTTTTGCCAAATTACTGTACGCTAGACGGCACCCTAACTGACAAAGAAACAAACCAAAACAAAGGCAGCACCTAGATCTTCTGCAGAGATTCTGTCAGACCTGGGCCCTGACAGTTAATATCAGTAAGACAAAAATAATGGTGTTCCAGAAAAGGTCCAGTTGCCACGACCACAAATACAAATTCCATCTAGACACCGTTGCCGTAGAGCACACAAAAAACTATACATACCTCGGATTAAACATCAGCGCCACAGGTAACATTCACAAAGCAGTGAACAAGCTGAGAGACAAGGCAAAAAGGGCCTTCTATAGAACCCATTGCCTTATATGGTTGTGAGGTCTGGGGTCCGCTCATCATCCAAGAATTCACAAAATGGGACAAACACCAAATTGAGACTCTGCATGCAGAATTATGCAAAAATATCCTCTGTGTACAACGTAAAACACCAAATAATGCATGCAGAGCAGAATTAGGCCGATACCCGCTAATTATCAAAATGCAGAAAACAGACGTTAAATTCTACAATCACCTAAAAGGAAGCGATTCCCAAACCTTCCATAAAAAAGCCATCACCTACAGAGAGATGACCCTGGAGAAGAGTCCCCTAAGCAAGCTGGTCTTGGGGCTCTGTTTACAAACACAAACAGACTCCACAGAGCCACGGGACAGCAACACAATTAGACCCAACCAAATCATAAGAAAACAAAAAGATAATTGCTTGATTCATTGGAAATAATTAACAAAAAACTGAGCAAACTAGAATGCTATTTGTCCCTAAACAGAGAGTACACCGTGGCACTTGTACAGTGCGCAAGCTTTTAGCATAACCCCTTTTACACCCCTGCTGGCTTACCCCTACTAGCTAACCACTAGCTAACCACTAGCTAACCACTAGCTAACCACTAGCAGCCTTGAAACACATCACTTATTAGAAGTTCAGCACATCAGCGTTTCTCATACAAAATCAAAATAAACCTTTATCATCATAGTAGACATTGAACGTCGATAACCAAACTGGCTAAAACTGTTCTTTGCCGATGGTAGCTATAGCTAACCACATACTAAACGGAGTGCTAATGTTACTAGCAGCAGTAACAGTAAATCCAGGTAGACTCAGCAATAAAATAAACATCCCTTTTTCAGGACCCTGTCTTTCAAAGATAATTCGTAAAAATAACTTCACAGATCTTCATTGTAAAGGGTTTTAAACGCTGTTTCTCATGCTTGTTCAATGAACCATAAACAATTAATGAACATGCACCTGTGGAACAGTTGTTAAGACACTAACAGCTTACAGACGGTAGGCAATTAAGGTCACAGTTATGAAAACTTAGGACACTAAAGAGGCCTTTCTACTGACTCTGAAAAATACCAAAAGAAAGATGCCCAGGTTCCCTGCTCATCTGCGTGGACGTGCCTTGGGCATGCTGCAAGGAGGCATGAGGACTGCCAGGGCAATAAAATACTGTGAGACTCCTAAGACTGCGCTACAGTGAGACAGGACGGACAGCTGACAGTGGCAGTGACAGACCACGTGTAACAACACCTGCACAGGATCGGTACATCCGAACATCATACCTGTGGGACAGGTACAGGATGGCAACAACAACTGCCAGAGTTACACCAGGAATGCACAATCCCTCCATCAGTGCTCAGACTGTCCGCAATAGGCTGAGAGAGGCTGGACTGAGGGCTTGTAGGCCTGTTGAAAGGCAGGTCCTCACCAGATATCAGCTGCAACAACATTGCCTATGGGCACAAACCCACCGTCGCTGGACCAGACAGGACTGGCAAAAAGTGCTCTTCACTGACGAGTTGCGGTTTTGTCTCACCAGGGGTGATGGTCGGTTTCGCGTTTATCGTCGTAGGAATGAGCGTTATACCGAGGCCTCTACTCTGGAGCGGGATCGATTTGGAGGGAGAGGGTTCGTCATGGTCTGGGGCGGTGTGTCACAGCATCATCGGACTGAGCTTGTTGTCATTGCAGGCAATCTCAATGCTGTGCATTACAGGGAAGACTTCCTCCTCCCTCATTTGGTACCCTTCCTGCAGGCTAATCCTGACATGACCCTCCAGCATGACAATGCCACCAGCTCGTTCTGTGTGTGACTTCCTGCAAGACAGGAATGTCAGTGTTCTGCCATGGCCAGCGAAGAGCCCGGATCTCAATCCCATTGAGCACGTCTGGGACCTGTTGGATCAGAGGGTGAAGGATAGGGCCATTCCCCCCAGAAATGTCTGGGAACTTGCAGGTGCCTTGGTGGAAGAGTGGGGCAACATATTACAGCAAGAACTGGCAAATCTGGTGCAGTCCATGAGGATGAGATGTACTGCAGTACTTAATGCAGCTGGTGACTACACCAGATACTGACTGTTACTTTGGATTTTGACCCCCCCTTTGTTCAGGGACACATTATTCCATTTCTGTTAGTCACATGTCTGTGGAACTTGTTCAGTTTATGTCTCAGTTGTATGAATCTTGTTATGTTCATACAAATATTTACACATATTTTAAGTTTGCTGAAAATAAACACATTTGACAGTGAGAGGACGTTTCTTTTTTTGCTGAGTTTATAATGGCTGACCCAACATTGGCTACCATGATATTCTGCAACATATATCAGCCAATAAAGATCACAGTTCAGCAAAAATAAAGACATACCTTGAAACAAAAGATGACATTAATCCAATTGGTATTTGACCATTTATTTTTGCAAAACGTGCAATGTTGATGGAGTTGTTGTAGCTTGCTTGCTAGCTAGCTAGCCTATTCCATCCCCAAGCACCATGCTAGATCTGAGTGGGCCAGTTCGTTTTGCATGGACTGTTTAAAAAAAATCATCTACTACCAACATAACATGACCAAACTCTTTGGGCAATTTTGTACCTACTTACCCAATTCGCCTCCATCACCGAAGCCACCAGCAGGCTTTTCCTTTCTTGACGTCAAAGCCCAACGTATTGTTGGTATCTGAGTTTTTGATAAATGTAAATCACATTGCGAAAATATAAGTGTATATTTTTTTTTGCATGAAGACTGTTTAGAGAAAATACAATACATTTACGTTGTTAGATTTGTGGAACATACTGTCTAACATACTGTCTATCGTGCATATTTTCCATTGTCACATCTAAAGTCAACTGTAACCCATACATTGTACACAAATACATATGCATAGTGCATACACTTACTGTATACTGTACACCCAAAACACACTCTCTCCCCCCAACCTGTGCTTCTCCCTTTGTCTCTCTCTCTCCCTCTCTCAGGTGCTTTTTTCTGGCGTGCTCAGCAGTGGGGTTCTCTGGTGTCTTTCAACCCAGCATTGATCCACAACTTCTGGGTTGGGCTCCCCCTAAGGCTGGACCGGATCGACACAGTCTATGAAAGGAGTGACGGACACATCATCTTCTTCATTGGTGAGAATATATTCAAAAATATATAATACTGCATAATATGATATGATATGATACCGTAAATATATAGTATTCTCAATTGTATATTGCTTACTGTTATGTGCTTGTGTGAGTAGTATATGAATGCCCAAATGAGCGTCTTCTATCTGTTTATGTCTGATAAATTATATATTTCAATGTGATTAATCTCTCTCTGGTTGTCTTATGCAGGAGCCCAGTACTGGATGTTCAAAGACAGGGCCTCTTTGCCTGGGTACCCACGCTCCCTAGAGGAATGGGGCATGCATACCATGGAGGGTCGGCCACTGGAGAGGGTGGAGGCGGTGTTTGTGTGGGCACACAATGGGAAAACGTACGTGTTCAGCGGAGGGGAGTTCTGGAGATTTGACGAAGGGGGGCAGGACAGGAAACTGGAGGGGGGCTACCCCAAAATGGCCTCCCTCTGGACAGGGGTGCCCTCTGACCCAGATGACATCATCAGCTGGGGAGACGGTAAGAAATACGCTAAGTTAGTGTTTGCACCTAATCACAGATCCAGGATCAGATTGGCCTTTATCCAATCCAACCATTTTACCCAGAAATGGGCAACTGGCTACCCCCACTTTTGTAGGCCTGCGGATCCATTTGTTTTAGGAACTCAATTGGGGTCGCAACTTACTGTTGAGAGCTGGAACATGGAATATTTCAAAATGTTGCATAATATTCTATTATGTCAGTCACTGACAGTCACTCAATTACAGTAGCCCATGTCAGCTAACATTTTTTAGATTGGTAAATTAGTCTAGTGGCCAGCTATCTAAAATTGTAGTAAGCATGGTCGAATTACCGACCTATGGCAAAATGTGTAGAATTGCAGGAAATTAGCTGTAAAACTGCAAATTCTTTTCCCCGCCCCTTGGCAAAATGAGTAGAATTGCATGAAATGAGTTATGAAATTGCAAAATCTTCTCTACGCCCCATAGCAAAATGCACCATGCTCTACCAACTGACCAATACAGGATGACACTACAGTACTCCGAGGGAAGCTTTGTGGGTCCTTAAGGCTTAGTAAAGGGTAGTTCTGGGGCACTTTTAGTACCAGTCAAATATTTGGACACACCTACTCATTCAAGGGTTTTTCTTTATTTTTTAAATATTTTCTACATTGTAGAATAATAGTGAAGATATCAACACTATGAAATAACACATGGAATCATGTAGTAACCAAAAAAGTGTTAAACAAATCTAAATAAATGTTTGCCTTGATGACAGCTTTGCACACTCTTGGCAATTTGTCAACCAGCTTTATGAGGAATGCTTTTCCAACAGTCTTGAAGGAGTTCCCACATATGCTGAGCACTTGTTGGCTGCTTTTCCTTCACTCTGCATTCCAACTCATACCAAACCATCTCAATTCAGTTGAGGTCTGGTGATTGTGGAGGCCAGGATGCAGCACCATCCCTCTCCTTCTTGGTCAAATAGCCCTTGTGTTTTGGGTCATTGTCATTGTCCTGTTGAAAAACAAATGATAGTCCCACTAAGTGCAAACCATATGGGTTGGTGTATCACTGCAGAATGCTGTGGTGGCCATGCTGGTTAAGTGTGCCTTGAATTCTAAATAAATCAGACAGTGTCACAAGCAAAGCACCCCATCACACCTCCTCCTTCATGCTTCAAGGTAGAAACCACACATGCAGAGATTATCCGTTCACTTACTCTGCGTCTCACAATGACATGGTGTTTGGGACCATACATCTCAAATTTGGACTCATCAGACCAAAGGACAGATTTCCACCTGTGTAATGAACATTGCTCGTGTTTCTTGGCCCAAACAAGTCTCTTCTTCTTATTGATGTCCTTTAGTAGTGGTTTCTTTGCAGCAATTCGACCATGAAGGCCTGATTCACACAGTCTCCTCTGAACAATTGATGTTGAGATTTGTCTGTTACTTGAACTCTGTGAAGCATTTATTTGGACTGCAATTTGAGGCCCAGTTAACTCTAAAGAACTTCTCCTCTGCAGCAGAGGTAACTCTGGGTCTTCCTGTGTCAGTCCTCATGAGAGGCAGGTTCATCATAGTGCTTGATGGTTTTTGCGACTGCACTTGAAGAAAGTTTCAAAGTTCTTGACATTTTCCTGAATGATCTTCATGTCTTAAAGTAATGATGGACTGTCGTTTCTCTTTGCTTATTTGAGCTGTTCTTTCCATAATATGGACTTTGTCTTTTACCAAATAGGGCTGTCTTCTGTATACCATCCTTACGACAAATCCCACACGAATAGAATATAAATATATTATATGCAACTTTACTGAGAGTGTGATATTGGGAGATTCTCATTTGTTGAAAAGTCTGTCCTCTCCTTGACCCCTCCATCCTCCTCTCCTCTGTGACCCCAAAACCGATGAGTCATGGAGGAGAGTGTCAATTTGTTTGTAAGCAAATGGAGGAGTATGCTCTCTTCCTCGATTACCTACTTCGGCAGAGGATGCACAAGAGTTTCTTCCTTGCAGCTAGCGCAGAAGTGTTTAAAAACAAATCTACCACACCCTCTCAAAGGAGAAAAGCATGCACACATTTAAAAACTATACAGTAGTTATATAACCATTTTATTTTTGGATTCCTCCCCTGTAAATGTAATTTGCCTGATGACGCACGAGTGGAGGAGAGTCTAACTTCATACAAGCGCATTTCTTTCAACGTATCCTCTTCTCGCCTCCGCTCCTAGATTACCTTTGACCTTTTTCAAAAGGAGGCGAGGAGATGAAGCGAGGAATCGAGCAATACCAATTGAGAATCTCCCAATATGTTTAGTTGACCACATCTCTCCTTGAAGTACACAAACCATACCACAATCACTCTCTTCCCTCAGGAGATGCTTATTTCTTCAAGGACACCTCCTACTGGGTGCTAAAGAGAGGGGGGTTGGACCAGGGAAGTATCACTCCAAAATCCACAGCAGTGGATTGGATGAAATGTAAGGTTGGTGGACCAACTCCCACCCACTTACCCAAGATGCCTCACCCTACAGGCAGAGACTGTGACCGGAGCAGAACTGTAACAATACAAGCATCTTATTGGCTAATCATAGTGTCTGTTTCTGTTTTGTTGTTATTTTCTGTTTCTGTATGTTAGTATTCACTGTTTTCAATGTTTTTTTTTCTCTGTCAACTACAATGATTTGGTGAAAATTAAATAGATAAAAAGACAGACAGCAAGCAAGGTTCAGGAGTTGTGATGATTTCAGTGCTCAGAGGACTATAAGACATTTACAGTGTATTTAAGTATGTCCATCTGGTCATTAGGTCTTGTGATGTACTGTATGTCACCTGATATGATGTATGTTATCTGTACACCAAGTATGCCTGTCCTTTGTTGCAAAGACAATTTCCGTATGGGATATTAAATTATACTATTCTATCCTATCCTGTGTAATGCCATGATTGGTTCAATTATTATTTAGTTGTTCTGAACTTAGCTTAGGGGCACGTTCAGTTGATTGAATGTTTTGCTACATTTGCGAACAAGAACACAGAGATGTTGGTAAAGATAGATATCGAGAAAAATTATGTAATTCAAATCAACATGTATTTGTCATATGCACAGGATACACATGGTGTACAATTAAATGCCTTCTTGCAGGTTCACCTCTTAGATTGTATTAAAAAATAAGAATCAAGAAATGTAAATTAAAAAGGCTGAGATTTTTTGGGGCATAAACATATGAACAATAAGTCCCAAACACAAGATGTGTTGTGAAAATACTGAATGCAAAGTGTGTAAATGTTCCCATATGGTTTCACAAACATATTTCATGATCCAAAAGCAAATGAATCATCACTAACAAAAACAAATGATTAGCAATAGTGTTGCGGGTAACATTATATAGAACTCAGCAGTGTCAATTCCCATGAAGCTACAAATGACTGACGGCATGAGATAAACAATGCTAGAACCATTACATTCTAAACCGTCAACATGTGAGCTAACAATAGCTGAAACTTAATAGCCTAAAGCTAGCTAGAGATTGGCGAAGCTAAATTCAGTTAGCATGAAGCTAGTGAACTGTGAAATACTATTTCCTTAAAAAGAAACACTTTCAACACATTTTAATGTAATGTCGGAAGGGATTCAGACCCCTTCACTTTTTCCATATTTTGTTAGGTTAGAGCCTTATTCTAAAATAGATTAAATGTTTTTTTCTCTCTCATCAATCTACACACAATACCCCATAATGTTTTTTTGTTGCTAATAAAATAAAATAAAAATGTCACATTTACATAAGTATTCAGACCCTTTACTTAGTACTTTGTTGAAGCACCTTTGGCAGCGATGACAGCATTGAGTCTTCTTGAGTATGATTCTACAAGCTTGGCACACCTTTATTTGGGGAGTTTCTCCCATTCTCTGTAGATCCGCTCAAGCTCTGTCAGGTTGGAAGGGGAGCGTCACTGCACAGTTATTTTCAGGTCTTTCCAGAGATGTTCGATTGGGTTCAAGTCCGGGTTCTGGCTGGGCCATTCAAGGACATTCAGAGGTGTCGCAAAGCCACTCCTACATTGTCTTGGCTGTGTGCTTAGGGTCGTTGTCCTGTTGGAAGGTGAACCTTCACCCCAGTCTGAGGTCCTGAGCGCACTGGAGAAAGTTTTCGCCAAGGCTCTCTGTACATTGCTCCGTTCGTCTTTCCCTCGATCCTGACTAGTCTCCCAGTCCCTGCCACTGAAAAACCTCCCCACAGCATGATGCTACCACCACCATGCTTCACCATAGAGATGGTGCCAGGTTTCCTTCAGACGTGAGACTTGGCATTCAGACAAAGAGTTCAATCTTGGTTTCATCAGACAAGAGAATCTTGTTTCTCATGGTCTGAGAGTCCTTTAGGTGCCTTTTTGGCAAACTCCAAGCGAGCTTGCATTTTACTGAGGAGTGGCTTCCATCTGGCCCCTCTACCATAATGGCCTGATTGGTGGAGTGCTGGTTGGACAACATGGTTGTCCTTCTGGAAGGTTCTCCCATCTCCACAGAGGAACTCTGGAGCTCTGTCTGAGTGACCATCGAGTTCTTGGTCACCTCCCTGACCAAGGCACTTCTCCCCCGATTGCTCAGTTTGGTTGACTCTAGGAAGAGTCCTCAATTTAAGAATGAAGGAGGCCACTGTGTTCTTGGGGACCTTCATTGCCGCATACATTTTTTGGTACCCTTCCCCAGATCTGTACCTAGACACAATCCTGTCTCGGAGCTCTACGGACAATTCCTTCGAACTCATGGCTTGGTTTTTGCTCTGACATCCACTGTGTGTGCCTTTCCAAATCATGTCCAATTAATTTAATTTACCACAGGTGGACTCCAATCAAGTTGTAGAAACATCTCAACGATGATCAATTGTAACAGGATGCACCTGACGTAAATTTAGATTCTCATAGCAAAGGGTCTGAACACTTATGTAAATTAAGTATTTCTATTTTATTTTGCAAACATTTCTCAAAAATGTAATCCATTTTAGAAAACGTAGTCTGGATACTTTCCCAATGCACAGTATTTATGAAAAATATGTTGGATTATATTTGACTAACTACCATAGCATGCTGTCAAAATGTATTTGGGATGTATTTAACTCTGCAAGTCAGTCACGAACAGATCCTTATTTACAATGACGGCTTACGAAAAGGCAAAAGGCCTCCTGCGGGGACAGGGGCTGGGATTAAAAATATAGGACAAAACACATATCACAAGAGACACCACATAAAGAGAGACCTAAGACAACAACAGCATGGCAGCAACACATGACAACAACATGGAAGCAACACAACATGGCAGCAGCATAACATGGTAGCAGCACAAAACATGGTACAAACATTATTGGGCAAAGAAGCAATTAAGATAGAGGAAACCAAGTCTAGATTTAACCTTAGCCTGCAGCTTTGACATGTGCTGACAGAAGGACAGTGTACTGTCTAGTCAAACTCCCAAGTACTTGTATGAGGTGTCTACCTCAAGTTGTAAACCCTCAGAGGTAGTAATCACACCAGTGGGGAAAGGGGCATTCTTCTTACCAAACCACATGACCTTTGTTTTGGTGGTGTTCAGAACAAGGTTAAGGGCAGAGAAAGCTTTGTTGCAGAGCGTTTAACACAAAATCCGGAGGGGAGAATACTATAGACATCAAGAAAGCCAGTCAGCTGATCATTGACAAGTTTTTCCAACACTGTTGATAAACAGGGAAAATAGAATTTGGCCTATAACAGTTAGGCTCAACTTGATCTCCCCTTTAAATAAAGGATGCACCGTGGCTGCTTTCCAAGCAATGGGAACCTCCCCAGAGAGGAGAGAGATGTTAAAAAGGTCAGAGATAGGCTTGGTGATGATAGGGGCAGCAACCTTAAAAAAGAAAGGGTATAAACCATCTGACCCAGGTGGTTTTTTGGGGTCAAGTTTAAGGAGCTCCTTTAGCACCTCGGACTCAGTGACTGCCTGCATGGAGAAACTTTGTAGCGGGGCAGGGGAAAAAGAGGAGCAGCATCAAGGATAGTCACATTAGAAGGGGTGGAAGATGAGGAAATGCTGGACGGACAAGAAGGCATGGCTGAGTCAAATATGATGCCTGACTTAATGAAATGGTGATTAAAGAGCTCAGCCATGTGCTCCTTGTCAGTAACAACCACATTATCGACATTAAGGGACATGGGCAGCTGGAAAGAGGAGGGTTTATTCTCCAGGTCTTTAACCGTGTTCCATAACTTCTTGGGGTTAGACCAACAGAGAGAGAACTGCTCCTTAAAGTAACTCATTTTGGTCTTCCGGATAGCCTGAGTGCACTTATTTCTCATTTGCCTGAACGAGAGCCAGTCAGCCTAACTATGCGTGTGCCGAGCCTTTCGCCAAATGGTATTCTTGAGGTGGAGTACAGTGCCTTGCAAAAGTATTCATCTCCCTTGGCATTTTCCCTATTTTGTTGCATTACAATCTGTAATTTGAATCAATTTTTATTTGGATTTCATGTAATGGACATGAACAGTACAACTGAAAATATAAAAAAAGGAGGTCCAGGTGTCTTCGACAGAGGGGATAAAGCTGTTTCTACATCAATTTACAGAGACCAGGTCATGAAGGAAGGCTTGCTCATTAAAGTTTTTTAGCAGGCATTCATGACAAATCAGGAGAGGTCGTTTCACTGAGCAGCCATTACGAAAACAGGCTGTAAAAATTGTGATCACTAAGGACATTACAGAAAACACCAGACTGATACCTATCAGGATTCTTTGTGAGGATAACATCAACGAGATTAGCCTTTCCTGGGTGTTTGGAGTCATACCTTGTGGGATTGGTAATAATCTAAGAAAGATTTAGGGAGCCCCATTGCTTTAGGACTTGATCAGGTGGTTTAAGCATGTCCCAGGTTAGGTCACCTAACAGGACACATTCAGACTTAGTGTAAGGGTCCAGGAGAGCGCTTAGGGCAATTAGAGGACAGGCCGGTGCTGATGGAGGACGATAATACCCAGAAACAGTCAAGAGATATTTGAAAGTTGAATGCTTAAAAACAGCAAATCAAATTATTTGGAGAAAGAATTTGTGGAGACAAGCAAGCACTGAAGGTGTTCCTTGGTAAAGATTGCCAGAGCACAAGTGAGAATTAGGGCTAGCAACAGTAGATGCACCAGGGTGTACATGCACATTTCCAGATATCATCAGCAGTAATACAATCAGGGCACGGCAGAGGACAGGGAGAGCTCTGTAGTGTTGATTTATGACATTTGAATGTGGATTAGATGGCAACAAGATCATATTGTACAGCAATTTCATCAGGTAACATGAGTACAAAGTCGGCGTCCCGAGTGTGGAAACAAACGTAGTCTGTCCCACGGTTGGGTAAACAAGGAAGTTCATAGTCAATCAAGCACACAGGAGTCATGAGGCAAATAGCTTAAAGCACAAGATAAAATATATAACTTGGGGCTAGCAAAGAGTCACTCGCCCCAACAGTGCATGTGCTGGAGGCGAGTGAAAGCTTGGGAGAAAGAGGGGAGTGTGGCGGGGGTACCTGTACCAGACAGGGGGAGGGCACAGGTACCCAGACAGGCTAGGGCAGACGGTGAACAGATCGCCAGGTGGAATCCAAGCAGCAGTGTAGCAGGCAACGGGAGTAGGTGTCACACCCACTTGGGAGAAGATTTTTCGGGTTCCTTGTAGAAATTCCCAGCTAGCAAGTCTTTGTCCACTGTTTTTTTTCCACGTGGAAAAGGAGGACGTTAGCTAGCTATATCTCTTTAGTGTTGGCGAATCGTCCTTTACGACTTCCAAACAAAGTTGTCCTGCGGCTGTTGTATTTTGGAGATTGCGGGGAGGATATTTTCTGATGTGATCAAAGCAACAAAATAGTTTGATGTAATTAACAATTGAAGTGTCCTTGCAGCATATCAGTTCAAAATAGAGATACATCCAGGGGATACTGTATTGTAAGGACCTCTGCACAGATGGGGGGGCTTCAAAGGCCTCTGCATTTGGGTGGGGGAGGCTGTGAAACTCTCCTGCCATTGTTGGGCTCAAGGGCTTTGACACCGCTCACTTGTGCTAATTGATCTGATCTGTCCTAGCAAGCTTGGTAGCCTTAACTTCGCATTCAGTCCTTATAAAGTAAAATATATAATTCATATTTATTTTTCTTCTTGGCTTTAAATGTAACTTCAGACTAAACATTACTCAGTTCCAGGTTAGATGGTGTTTTCAGGTTTCTTGTGTTTATTTTGTTGGTAGTTAGTTTGCCAGCGCATTCGTTGTATATACCTAGGAAATAATCTTTGGTAGTAGGAATCCTTCCAGGCAATTCTGTCCAAAATTAGGTTGCAGGTTTGGAGTTTTGATTTGGATTGAAGGTTATGTTGTGGAGGGTAGAATCCTGTATATGTCCTTGCAGAAAAGCAAAACTATCTAGCTCTTAATCCATCTTTCTGTAAAAACATGCTGAAAATGCAGGAGCCCATCTGCTCATTAGCTCTCTCTGAATGTTTCTCTGAATTTCCACATATTTAAATATATAAACATATATGTGGAAATATATAGCAGTCACGCTGGACAAGTGTGCCTGCTAAATTACTAAAATGTTATCTACAATCACCACACTTACTCATTTCATGCATTCTGTAATATTGCTATTAGGATTTGTTGGGAACAACACCCAACAGTATATCATGTCTGGATACATAATTGAAGTAGGTCAAAAACAGTTTTTTTTCTTCAATCCATGCATCAACTGGCTAAATAAACAGAACTTGAAACCTCCAGCAGATAAAGGAGATTGATACAAAAAGATTTTATTTTCACAATATCAAAAGTCAACAGTGAACCCTACAGAGATTTGTGGATCAATAGGCATCAACAGGGTAGAGAGAAAAAAAATAAACAGTTGTGTGTAGTGATCCCATTTAACCAGTTACTTTATTTTTGTTTGAGTGTAGGTGCATGCTGAGTAGCATTGAGAACAATGTTTTTGAAAACTGAGTTGGAGACAAAACACAAGCAAACAGTAAACTGAAATAGCAAACTGGAGCAAAAATCATTTTTGCAGTTCATCCTTTACACAACAGTTATACAAAAATCTAAGAAAAGAAAAATGTTTAAGAAATTATGCATATGGAAAATTCAACCCAGAAATGGGGTTAATTTCCTATATCTGCAGATTAAAATATTCTCATCTCCTTTCAAGTATCCCGACATCTGTAGGACAATGTTCCCATTTTCAAATGTAAAAATACTACAAGATTAGGGGGAATGACAAATACCAAACAACTCAATGGCGGCAAGAGGGGATAAGAGAAGTTAATAGGAGGGGAGGAAGAAAAAGGAGAACTCCGTGATGACCATTTTATAGAGCTGAAATAACAAGTCATGGGCACAGTTTCAAACGGACCCAAAGCGGCCACAACTAAATACTTAATGATCTTCCGACCAAGGTCTGGACAGTATCAGCAGTATGGTAATAGCTCTACCTCATCCTCTGATACGGTAGATAGAGGGCTAGGTAGAGTTTCTGCCATATTGCTCACACCGACACAGCGCTTTCATTTCTCCAGTGGAGAATCAAGAAGTGTCTAGAGTGGGGTTTGCAACCCTGGTCCTGGAGTGCGGCAGACACTTCCTGTTTTTGATTAAACTGACCTGGAAAACCAAGTGTGTTGAATTTAGGCAATCACTGAACAATAAGCTTAGTAGCTCAGTGTGGCTCTTTGAGACAATTGTACAGTACCTGCGGCACTCCAGGAACAGGGTTGTCTACCCCTGGTCTAGGGGTCAGTTTGAAACGGAACTGAAGAGATTCAAGACACCAGAATCCATCCTAACATAAAGGGCGCGTTCCTCTGCCCAGGCATTGCTGACGCATGCCAGATCTTACAACCCCTGGATAGGTATTTTAAGTATCAGCTAACCACATCAAGTTATAGCAAACAACGCATCAAGTTATAGCAATCGACGACAGTCGATGACGTGGCACGTAACCATTGGTTGATGCACGCAACGTCTAAGCAGGGGAACGCGACCAAAGGCGCCATATTCCCTCCAGGGTGAGAGGTCACAGGAAGTAGTCTGCCACTGGCTTTTTGGAGGGAATGCCCCTGGTTTCCTGCGGAGCGGCTTCAAATATGATGAACTCCCTCTGCAGGTGCTCATCCAGCTCCAAGATGGCCGCCACATTACCACATCTGTTTGTCACAGAGAGAGAGAGAGAGTTGCGACCTAAACATTGTTATAAGCTAACAAAGCACATGCATACACAGCAGAGTTTGTCCATAAACGGGAGAAGAAAACGAGACAAGCGAGCAAGAAAAAGATGGAGACAGGACACAGACCTGTAGCAGTAGTTGGGTGCAGACCACACAGTGAGCACGGTCTCATTGAAGTGCCACTTGTATCCCTCCATGACCAGCTGGTGGGCCCTGCAGATCATGTGGATGTCGTTGGCTGCGTTGAACTGGGCCACCACGTCACTGCCAAACAGGTAGCCCGCCCCCCTAGGGCTCACACCCCACCCTGTGGTGTCTGGGAGAGAGAGGAGCAGAGAGACATTCTGGTTGCTACTGGAGTCATCTCATTCCTTTTCGTTGGGGCATAGATGCTACAATGTGTGACAGGATGACTTGAAGGAATCTTCACCATCTTGCTTACAGCTACACGTTTTTGGGGCAGAAGTTTATTTAGGGGGTTGTTTCTGGACAGTACCAGTATCTTACCTTCTGGGTCAGACCACAGCAGGTCACACATGGGGCCGTCGTGAGGCACTTCCTGCTTCCTGTCGATAGTTCTGATTTGGTCCAGTGTTTGAATAGATGGAGAAAGGCCGCCGTGCACACAGAATATCTACACAAAGAGAAAATAAACAACATGTAAAAAGTTGATCCCATGTTTCATGAGCTGAAATAAAAGACCCATGACATTTTTCATACGCACAAAAGGCTTATTTCTCTCAAGTTTTGTGCACAACTTTAGTGAGCATTTCTCCTTTGCCAAGATGATGCGCCACACCTGTCAGGAGGACGGATTAAGAAGCCGATTAAACCGCATGATCATTAGACAGGTGCACCTTGTGGTGGGGACGATAAAAGGCCACCCTAAAATGTGCAGTTGTGTCACACAACACAATCCCACAGCTGTCAAGTTGAGGGACTGTGCAATTGACATGCTGACTGCAGGAATGTCCACCAGAGCAGTTGCCAGAGAATTGAATGTTAATTTCTCTCTCATAAGCCATCAACATCTAGAGAATTTGGCAATACATCTAACAGCCCTCACAACCGCCGACCCCATGTATGGCGTCGTGTGGCGAGCAGTTTGCCGACATCAACATTTTGAACAGAGTGCCCCATGGTGGCGGTAGGGTTATGGTATAGGCAGGCATAAGCTATGGACAACGAACACAATAGCATTTTGTTTAATCAAAGGCAATTTGAATGCACAGAGGCCCATTGTTGTGCCATTCATCCGCAGTCATCACCTGAAATTGCACGGCCCCATGTCGCAAGGACCTGTACACAATTCCTGGAAGCTGAAAATATTCCAGTTCTTCCATAGTCTGCACACTCAGAGATGGCACCCATTGAGCATCTGTGAGATGCTCTGGATCAACGTGTATGACAGCGTGTTCCAGTTCCTGGCAATATCCAGCAACTTCACATAGCCATTGAAGAAGAGTCAGACAACATTTCACAGGCCACAATCAACAGCCTGATCAACTCTATGCGAAGGAGGTGTTGCACTGCATGAGGCAATTTGATGTTTTCCAGGGTTTCTGTGAGCAGATGCATATCTGTATTCCCAATCATGTGAAATCCATAGATTAGGGCTTAATTTATTTATTTCAATTGACTGACTTTCTTATATGAACTGTAACTCCGTAAAATATTTAAAATTGTTGCATGTTGTGTTTAAATTGTTGTTCAGTCTAGTTAAGGCCTTACACAATCCAACTCCAGAAACAGGTTTCTTTAAAAACATTCTTCCTCATACAGCAGCAAAACATGTTTGAATCGATGGGTGCAATTGCGATCGTTACTTGCATTAATTACAGAGTTAACAATTACAGAGGAAAACTAGAGCTAGCAGGAAATATATAAAGAGGGGAGATTGTAGCGAGTCATGCTGTTTCAGTGAGAGCTAGCTATTTAGTGAGACTAGCCATCTAACCATAACAATCTAGCCTGGTCCCAGATCTATTTGTTCTGAATTGTCAACTCCTATGTTCATTGTCACGTCCGTACTTGGCATGACCATAGGAGTTGGTAAGATGGCACAAATAACAATCAGAGAGAAGCAGAGAAATATGACTGAAGGGGCCGGGGAGCGCACCTTGCCGTCGATGATGGCAGAGAGGGACAGGTAATCAAAGATCTCGGTGCAGTATCTCCAAACAGTGACCGAGCCGTACTTGCGGAGGCACTCGTCATAGAAGCCGTAGACCTGTGTGATCTGCCGTGACTCATGGTTCCCTCGGATCAGAGTGATCCTGTCTGGATACCGCACCTGTGGGAGGAGGAGGGGGTAAGTTACGTGTTAGAATGGGTCCTTCAGAGGGACCCTACTGGCTAAAAAGCAAATGAGAGGGGTGGTAGGTCCAACTTTGACCTATAGAGAGCTTAGGTTAGTAGTAGGGCTAGACAAAGGGCACACATCGCACAGTATAATGAAGAAGTACACAAAAATGTCCAATCATTGCATTTCCTGAATTTACATAAGTTTAAATTGAATTAACGCCCACCTTGCATAGCATTAGAAACACTACTACAGAGGCGGTAAAAGAGAGTCAGAAGAATAAAAATAATTGAATAGCTTTGATCTGGCTTCTCTCGAGTACCTTGAGTGCTAGCAGCAGCAGGAACGTCTCCACACTGTAGAAGCCTCGGTCCACAAAGTCACCCATGAAGAGATAGTTTGTCTCCGGAACATCACCCCCAACCTTGCACACACGTAATTGAAGTGTTAAATAATGACACAGCAAAAAGGGCACAGTAGAATATAACATGTATGTAAATTACATCGAGTTTATGGCATTATGAAGAAAAATTGTGCATATGTTGAGTTTGGAACTGTACACACACACACCGCACAGAGCAACACTCAGAAATCATACAGATGAAATGCAGACAAAAGGAGACAACTTACTCTAAACAACTCCTTCAGGTCATAAAACTGTCCATGGATATCCCCACACACCTGTGATAGAAAAGGAGAATTGTAGGGAATTAAAGGGAAACAATTCAGGAAGTAAAGCTGAGCAAAAATGTATTTAATCCACTAATACTAAACATGTGCTTGTAACATAGAAAAATCTATATTTTTTGTATTTTGACCTTTAACAACGTTTATTAGAGGTAAGGGTAGCGCTATCTTGAATTGCCATGGTAGCGCCGATGTGTCATTGCATTGGTAGGAGTGAGCAGATTGTGAGTTTTGGCACAGAGACTGCAAGTGAATGCTGCCACTGGGAATTTCCTCGCCTCTACTGGATTGCGATCAGGACAACAATATTAAGGAATGAAACTGTATACAATTAATTTTGATGTAATGACATGTACACTTTAGAGTATTTTTTCAGTTGATAAGTCGGTGAAATGAAATTGACAACAAGCGGAGTAGACAAATCAGCCAAAATGAGGCAAAGTAGTTAATAACTAGCTAGCCAGCCTTCTTGATTGAGCTCAACTTGTCTTTATGTAAATATTTTCATTGATAACTACAAACTAAAATACTCCTACTGACACTTTGAAGAGCATTTGTCATTAGGTATGAGCTAGACCTAGCTAACACGAACTGGCTAATGATTAAGTTAAATATGAAGAAGTGATGCATGGTATACTGGTACCACGGTACCAAAACATCATGATACTTATGGATACCAACATTTTAGAACACCATAGTGCTGTTTCATATGATACTACCCGTTATGTGTTAATAACATTTAGACTAAGGGGGGGGGGGGGGGGGGGGGGGTTGAATAATGAGTTGCATGGCTAAACAAGGAGTTTAGCTTAAGTACATGTTCATTAAAAGTAGTTAAACCTACGCCCCGGTTTGTCATTATACAAGGAACAAACATAACATGGTGTCAAATCGGTAGTCGCTATGACGAGACAAAGAGAAAAGAAAGCAGTACACCACAAATTTCTGTGATGAAAATTGAACATTCTACCACAAGTGAAGTGACGTGAGTAGTCGAAGATGCTAGCTTGCAAGAGCGAGGACAACGAGCCACAGCAGCAAGAGTGACAGTAGCGAGAGCGAGGCTGCATTGGAATCTGTTGACGAGCAAGTTGATGAGCAACATACTGAAGTAAGAGAAATTGACACTGTTCCTGTTCTCCGTCATGGATAGGCCTAGTCCTTCTACACAGTTAACAGGAAATCTAGCTGACAGTTGGAAACATTTCAAGCAGAGATTCAATTTCTACCTAGCAACCAGTGGAGCAGGGGGAGATGACAAATGGAAGGCTTCCATTTTTCTGCATGTTATTGGAGAGAATGAATTGGACATTTACAATAGCTTTCAGCAAGACGAGGCAAACTTGACATTGACTGTGCTAAATTTGAGGAGTACTTTGTACCATGCCAGAACGTCACGTTTGAGAGATACAAGTTTCTCTCATGATCAGAAACAGGGTGTCAGTTTTGACCCGTATTTGGCTGAGCTGAACACACTGAGCAAAACGTGTGAATTTGAAAAACTGAAAGACTCACTAGTGAAAGACTTTCCTGTCTGTGGCATACTTATAAAGCAGTGAATTTGTGTCCAGCAGCCGAAACCACCAGAGCACAAGCTAAAGAGCTGCACAGGGATGAGACATCAGTGCATGCAATAAAAATAGAGGAGCACCACACACACACAACACCTTACAAAACAAAAAACAAGCAAAAGAGGGAAATCAAAACACTACATGTGGAAAATGTGGATTTATCCACAAGCAAAAAAATTGCCCTGCATATGGCAAATCATGTAACAACAGTGGGAAAAATAATCATTTTACAAAATGCTGCAAAGCTGAGGCTACAAAGAAAATGGTTCACACAGTCAAGGAGATTGAAGAAATCTTTGTTGAGTCTGTGGAAATAGGCAACGCAGTAAAAGCTGAATGGATTGTGCCATTCACTGTGTGAAACTATAATACCATTCAAGCTTGATACTGGAGCACAGGTAAACCTATTGTTACTGGATGACTATAAAACACTGAAGGTGAAGAGCAAAATACATCTGGTGAAAATTAAGGTTACTGGTTATACTGGGGAGAACGTACCAGTCAAAGAAAGCTGCATAGGAACTTTACAGCACAAAGGAAAACAGTTCAAAGCACAGCTGCTGATCGTGGAAAAGTGTACAGCCTATTCTAGGAATCAATGCATGTGAAAAGCTCAATTTGTTGAAAAGAGTGTATGTATTGACATTACAGACTGAAAATGACCAAGAATCGTTACTGGCCGAGTATGAGGACGTGTTTGAGGGTCTTGGATGTTTACCAGGAGAACACAAAATACGTACTTATGACAAAATTACTCCGGTTGTGCATGCATGCAGAAAAGTTCCATTTTGCACTGAGGAAAAAGCTCAAGGAGGAACTCGACATCCATCTTTTCCATGTGTCCATCACAAAAATGGATGAACCTACAGACTGGGTAAGCTCACTGGTTGTGGTGGTGAAAAAGAACAGCGATCTCAGGATGTCTAGACCCAAGAGATCTCAACAAAGAAAGAGAGAGCATTTCAAGTTGCCAACAAGAGAAGAGAATGTCGCAGTTTGCAGTGGAGCAAAGTGGTTCAGTAAGCTGGATGCCTCATCAGGATTCTGGCAAATGAAGCTTGACGATGCAAGCTCAAGGCTATGCACATTCAACACACCTGAGGGCAGGTACAGATTTCTTCATCTACCATATGGGATTCTCTCAGCGTCAGAGGTCTACCACAAGACAATCCACATGATCTTCGAACACATTCCAGGAGTGGAGACCATGATGGATGACATCATCGTCTGGGGGTCCACAAAAGAAGAACACGACGTGAGAGTGAGACAAGTGCTGGACCTGACACGGAAAGTCAACCTAAAACTAAACAAGGACAAATCTGAGTTTGGTGTGAAAACACTTACCTTCGTGGGAGACGTACTTTCAAAGGATGGAGTCAAACCAGACCTGAGGAAAGCATTAGCCATCAACAACATGGAGCGCCCGAAGAAAAAGGACGACGTGAGACGCTTCATGGGCATGATCACCTACATTGCAAAGTTCATTCCGCAACTGTTAGCAAAGTCCGCTCCACTCAGATGTTTTCTGGAACAGAAAAATGAATGGGAATGGTCCCATGAACAGGAAAACTGCTTGAAAAACAAAGACAATCACAGAAGAGCCCGTGATCAAGTTCTACGATTCAGAGAAAAGCACAAGGATTTCTGCAGATGCGTCAGTTTGGCTTGGGAGACTTCAAAGTAGACACGACCACAAACCATTGGTGTCAATCAGTCTAAGCCACTGAATGATTGTCCAATGAGAATCCAAAGAATGTTGACCAGACAGCAAAAGTATAATGTGAAGACGATCTATACCCCGGGAAAGTTTGTTCGCCGCCGACACTCTTTCTCAAGCAGTCGACAAGAAAGAGAGCTTTGAAACACAGAAACACACAAATTTCAGGCCTACGTCGACATGATTGTAGCATTACTCCCTGTGTCTTCTGAGAGAATGGAGCAGATCAAAAGAGAAGCTGCAGCTGACCAAACAATGATAGAGTTGAAAGAAACAACACTGATAGGATAGCCCGCACAGGAAAACAACTGTCCAAGGAGAATACAGGATTACTGGATGTGCAGGGCAGAGCTCACCGTTGTGGATGACAGTGTTCAAAGGCAACAAGATTGACACTATAGAAAGAAACACTACAGAAAATACACGAGGGCTACTTGGGTGAGGAAAAATGCAAACGACAAGCACGAGAAGTAATGTACTGAACCTGATTTCACCTGTGAAGCGCATAGGGCGCCAGTGGCGAATTTGCCAATCTTGGTGTTCTCTGGCAAATGCCAAACGTCCTGCACGGTGTTGGACGGTAAGCACAACCCCCACCTGTGGACGTCGGGCCCTCATACCACCTTCATGGAGTCTGTTTCTGACCGTTTGAGCAGACACATGCACATTTGTGGCCTGCTGGAGGTCATTTTGCAGGGCTCTGGCAGTGCTCCTCCTTGCAAAGGCGGAGGTAGCGGTCCTGCTGCTGGGTTGTTGCCCTCCTACGGCCTCCTCCACGTCTCCTGATGTACTGGCCTGTCTCCTGGTAGCGCCTCCATGCTCTGGCCACTATGCTGACAGACACAACAAACCTTCTTGCCACAGCTCGCATTGTGCCATCCTGGATGAGCTGCACTACCTGAGCCACTTGTGTGGGTTGTAGACTCCGTCTCATGCTACCACTAGAGTGAAAGCACCGCCAGCATTCAAAAGTGACCAAAACATCAGCCAGGAAGCATAGGAACTGAGAAGTGGTCTGTGGTCCCCACCTGCAGAACCACTCCTTTATTGGGGGTGTCTTGCTAATTGCCTATAATTTCCACCTGTTGTCTATTCCATTTGCACAACAGCATGTGAAATTTATTGTCAATCAGTGTTGCTTCCTAAGTGGACAGTTTGATTTCACAGAAGTGTGATTGACTTGAGTTACATTGTGTTGTTTAAGTGTTCCCTTTATTTTTTTGAGCAGTATATACAGTGCCTTGCGAAAGTATTCGGCCCCCTTGAACTTTGCGACCTTTTGCCACATTTCAGGCTTCAAACATAAAGATATAAAACTGTATTTTTTTGTGAAGAATCAACAACAAGTGGGACACAATCATGAAGTGGAACGACATTTATTGGATATTTCAAACTTTTTTAACAAATCAAAAACTGAAAAATTGGGCGTGCAAAATTATTCAGCCCCCTTAAGTTAATACTTTGTAGCGTCACCTTTTGCTGCGATTACAGCTGTAAGTCGCTTGGGGTATGTCTCTATCAGTTTTACACATCGAGAGACTGACATTTTTTCCCATTCCTCCTTGCAAAACAGCTCGAGCTCAGTGAGGTTGGATGGAGAGCATTTGTGAACAGCAGTTTTCAGTTCTTTCCACAGATTCTCGATTGGATTCAGGTCTGGACTTTGACTTGGCCATTCTAACACCTGGATATGTTTATTTTTGAACCATTCCATTGTAGATTTTGCTTTATGTTTTGGATCATTGTCTTGTTGGAAGACAAATCTCCGTCCCAGTCTCAGGTCTTTTGCAGACTCCATCAGGTTTTCTTCCAGAATGGTCCTGTATTTGGCTCCATCCATCTTCCCATTAATTTTAACCATCTTCCCTGTCCCTGCTGAAGAAAAGCAGGCCCAAACCATGATGCTGCCACCACCATGTTTGACAGTGGGTATGGTGTGTTCAGGGTGATGAGCTGTGTTGCTTTTACGCCAAACATAACGTTTTGCATTGTTGCCAAAAAGTTCAATTTTGGTTTCATCTGAACAGAGCACCTTCTTCCACATGTTTGGTGTGTCTCCCAGGTGGCTTGTGGCAAACTTTAAACTACACTTTTTATGGATATCTTTAAGAAATGGCTTTCTTCTTGCCACTCTTCCATAAAGGCCAGATTTGTGCAATATACGACTGATTGTTGTCCTATGGACAGAGTCTCCCACCTAAGCTGTAGATCTCTGCAGTTCATCCAGAGTGATCATGGGCATCTTGGCTGCATCTCTGATCAGTCTTCTCCTTGTATGAGCTGAAAGTTTAGAGGGACGGCCAGGTCTTGGTAGATTTGCAGTGGTCTGATACTCCTTCCCTTTCAATATTATCACTTGCACAGTGCTCCTTGGGATGTTTAAAGCTTGGGAAATATTTTTGTATCCAAACCCGGCTTTAAACTTCACAACAGTATCTCGGACCTGCCTGGTGTGTTCCTTGTTCTTCATGATGCTCTCTGCGCTTTTAACGGACCTCTGAGACTATCACAGTGCAGGTGCATTTATACGGAGACACACAGGTGGATTGTATTTATCATCATTAGTCATTTAGGTCAACATTGGATCATTCAGAGATCCTCACTGAACTTCTGGAGAGAGTTTGCTGCACTGAAAGTAAAGGGGCTGAATAATTTTGCACGCCCAATTTTTCAGTTTTTGATTTGTTAAAAAAGTTTGAAATATCCAATAAATGTCATTCCACTTCATGATTGTGTCCCACTTGTTGTTGATTCTTCACAAAAAAATACAGTTTTATATCTTTATGTTTGAAGCCTGAAATGTGGCAAAAGGTCGCAAAGTTCAAGGGGGCCGGATACTTTCGCAAGGCACTGTATGTATGTATGTATGTATGTATGTATGTATGTATGTATGTGTGTATGTGTGTATGTGTGTATGTGTGTGTGTGTGTGTGTGTGTGTATATATATGTATGTATGTATGTATGTATGTATGTATGTATGTATGTGTGTGTGTGTGTGTGTGTATATATATATATAAACGAGCAAGGTCAGAGCGGAATCGACTAAGATACAGTAGAATAGTGTAGAATACAGCATATACATATGAGATGAGTAATACAAGATATGTAAACATTAAGTGAATGAGATACCATAGAATGGTATAGAAAACAATATATACATATATGAGTAATGCCAGATATGTAAACCTTATTAAAAGTGACTAGTGTGCCATTCCTTAAAGTGGCCAGTGATTTATAGTCTATGCCTATAGGCAGCAGCCTCTAATGTGCTAGTGATGGCTGTTTAACAGTCTGATGGCCTTGAGATAAGCTGTTTTTCAGTCTCTCGGTCTCAGCTTTAACGCAACTGCACTGACCTCCCCTTCTGGATGGTAGTGGGGTGAACAGGCAGTGGCTTGGGTGGTTATTGTCCTTGATGATCTTTTTGGCAATCCTGTGACATCGGGTGCTGTAGGTGTCCTGGAGAGCGGGTAGCTTGCCCCGGTAATGCATCAGGAAGACCGCAACACCCCTTGGAGAGCCATGCGGTTGTGGGCGGTGCAGTTGCCATACCAGGCTGTGATACAGCCGGACAGGATGATTTCAATTGTGCATCTGTAAAAGTTTGAGGGTTTTAGTTGACAAGCCACATTTATTTAGCCTCCTGAGGTTGAAGAGGCTCCGTTTCACCTTCTTCACTACACTCTCTGTGTAGGTGGTCCATTTCAGTTTGTCAGTGATGTGTTCGCCAAGGAACTTGAAGATTTCCACGTTCTTCACTGCGGTCCCGTCGATGTAGATAGCAGAGGGTGCACCCTCTGAAGTCCACGATCATCTCCTTTGTTTTGTTGACGTTGAGTGAGAGGTTGTTTTTCAGGCACCACACTCCCAGAGCCCTCACCTTAGGCTGTTTCATCATCATTGGTAATCAAGCCTACTACTGTTGTGTGGTCTGCAAATTGAGTTGGAGGCATGCTTGGCCATGCAGTCATGGGTGAACAGGGAGTACAGGAGGGGGCTGAGCATGCACCCTTGTGGGGCCGCAGAGTTGAGGATCAGCGGAGTAGAGGTGATGTTTCCTACCTTCACCACCTGGAGGCGGCCTGTCAGGAAGTCCAGGATCCAGTTGCACAGGGCAGGGTTCAGACCCAGGGCCTCGAGCTTAATGATGAGCTTGGAGGGTACTATGGTGTTGAATGCTGAGCTATGTCAATAAACGTATCGTTTGAGCCGTTGAATTGAGACTTAACTTTGTCTCAATACTTACGTGTTGCCTGTTTGATTTCCTTGCGGAGTGAATAACTACACTACACTTCTTCCATATTTCCATCCCGCGAATGCTACCATCTATCCACGGTCTCTGGTTAGGGTAGGTTTTAATAGTCACACCGGGTACCACATCTCCTATACACTTCCTCCTAAACTCAGTCACAGTATTCGTGTATGGGTCTTGATTATTTTCGCAAGCTGCCCGGAACATATTCCAGTCCACGTGACCAAAACAATCCTGAAGCGTGGATTCCTGAATAGTGCGAAGCATGTGTCCTTCCTGTTTGAGTTTCTGCCTATAGGACGGAGAAAGATGGAGTTGTGGTCAGATTTGCCAAAAGGCGGACAGGGGAGGGCCCTGTAAGCATTCCGGAAATTTGAATAGCAATGGTCGAGAGTCTTAGCAGCGTGAGTAGTACAGTTGATATGTCGACAGAACTTCGACAGCCGAGTTCACAGATTTGCTTTGTTAAAATCCCCAGCTACAATAAATGCAGGCTCAGGATATGTGGTTTCCAGCTTGCATAAAGTCCAGTGAAGTTCCTTGAGGGCCGTCGAAGTAACGGCTTGAGGTGGGATGTAAACGGCCGTGGCGATGACGAAGGAGAATTCTCTTGGGAGATAATATGGTCTGCATTTAATTGAGAGGTATTTTAGGTCGGGTGAACAAAAGGACTTGAGTTCCTGTATGTTTCCAGAATTACACCAGTCATTAATCATGAAAAACACCCTTCTGTCCCAGAGAGAAATTTATTCCAGTCTGTGTGATGTACTGAGAATCCTGCTGGCTTTACCGGCTCTGACAGAGTATCCCGAGAGAGCCATGTTTCTGTGAAACAAAGTATGTTACAGGCCCCCTTGCTCTAAGCTCACCAACTTTGTTATCGCGAAGTCTAAACCTTTTGAGGGAGGTTCTACTAAGCCAACATATGGATTTGTTTAAAGATGGTCATACCATGGATCATTTAGATATTTTATTTTAGGGCCCCTGTAGGCATCAGAAAATACTGAATTTGGCTTTCACTACTATAGCCCATTAAAACGCATTGAATAACACATTCATAAATGGCAAAACAGACATTCCTTATGATTTATTTTTTGACTAAGGTTTTGAAGTGTCTGTCATATATAGGAGATATGCTCAGGAAATATTTGTGTTCTTTGGACATTTTCAACCCCTTTTTTGTTGGCCAGTGCTGAGCGATTAGCTCTTTTTTAGGTCAGTTTAGTTAAATAAATCACTTTAAAATGTTTTTTTTATTATTATTATTTTTTACATTAAATGCATTATGTGGGTTGAATGCTGTAACACAGAATAAAATAATTAATAAAAATCGCATGACGGTAATGACTGCCCATTACTGCTTACTAACCATTTATCTACATTAATAAAAATATTTGATGAGTTTATTATTTCATTCCAAGTCATCATTTCATATAGAGCTGCTGCCTATGCGGTCTGACAAAAATCACTATTTTAGTAGTTTTTCAAAGTAAATAAAGACATAGCCTACTTTTATGAATGCTGAATACCAACTATCAATCCCTTAGATCATGGGTGTCAAACTCTGGCCCGTGGGCCAAATTTGGCCCGCGGGGTAATTATATTTGGCCCGCGAGACAATACCAAATTACTACTAGAGCTGGCCCGCCGGTATTATACAGCGCATTCACCACTAATAATACGAATCCCATAATGCTCTGCTGTTTTCGCGCGCCAATCAGGACAGGACCCAGAAACGCTCTCTCCTCTGTGACAGTAGTCATAGCAACATAGACGCTACAACTGTCAACGAGCTAACCCTTCCCAAAAATGGCGAAAAGAAAGGCAGAAAACAGGAGCTTTATGGACAAGTGGGAGGCAGAATATCTGTTTACATATGTAAAAGACAAACCTGTTTGTCTTGTTTGTGGAGTCAATGTGGCTGTAAGTAAGGAGTACAACATTAGACGACACTATGAAACGAAACACCATGACAAATACAAGGACCTGGACATGACTCAAAGGAGCCAGAAAGTAGAGGAGATGAAAAGAAGTTTGGTTTCACAACAGAATATGTTTAAAAAAGCCACATCACAAAGCGAGGCTGCTGTAAAGGCTAGTTATATAGTGGCAGCAGAGATCGCAAAATCAGCCCGGCCCTTTAATGAGGGAGAGTTCATGAAAAAGTGCATGATGAAGGTTTGTGACCTTGTATGCCCAGAGAAAAAACAAGCATTTTCAAACGTGAGCCTGAGCAGGAACACAGTAGCTGATCGCACATGTGATCTTGCCACCAATCTGTATGACCAGCTGATGGAAAAGGGAAAGGATTTTGTTGCGTTCTCCCTCGCTGTGGATGAGAGCTGCGACGCATCTGATACTGCTCAGCTGTCAGTCTTCATCCGTGGAGTGGACTCAAATCGGTGTGTTACGGAGGAGCTATTAGGATTCAAATCAATGCATGGCACAACCACAGGAAAGGAAATCTTTGAGGTTTCCAAATGTGTAACTGAAATAAAGCTGCCGTGGGATAAACTCGTTGGATTAACGACAGATGGTGCGCCAGCAATGTGCGGTAAAAAGAGTGGACTGGTGGGCATGGTTCGGGAGAAGATGCGGGAAGAGAACTGTGCAGGTGAGCTAACTGTTTACCACTGCATCATACATCAGGAAGCACTGTGTGCCAAAGCCCTAAAGATGGAACATGTTATGACCACAGTAACACAGGTAGTTAACTTTATAAGAGCCAAAGGTCTAAATCACCGCCAGTTTAAATCTTTTCTGGAGGAGTGTGGTTCGGAATACGCAGACGTGCCGTATCACACAGAGGTGAGATGGCTAAGCAGAGGAAAAGTACTGAACAGATGTTTCGAGCTGCGTGAGGAAATATGTCAATTCCTGGAAACCAAAGGGAAGGATACAGCAGAGCTCCGGGAGCAAAAGTTCCTGTGTCTGCTGGCCTTTCTCTGTGACATCTCGAGCCATCTCGATGCGCTGAACCTGCAGCTTCAGGGGCGGGGGCGCATCATCACAGACATGTACGCTGCAGTGAGGGCCTTCAAAACTAAACTGTGCCTGTGGGAGAATCAGATGCTGCAAGGAAACCCTTGCCATTTTCCCTGCTGCCAATCCATAAAAGCGCAGATCTCTACCGCCGTGTTCCCATGCGCACAGTTTGCTGAAAAACTCAGTGTTCTCGCCGCGCTGAGTTTAGCCGGCGATTTGCCGACTTCGATGCCCAGAAATGCAAGTTTGAACTGCTTAGTAATCCCTTCGCAGTTGATGTGGAAAATGCACCAACCAACATCCAAATGGAGCTGATTGAACTCCAGTGCAACGACACGCTGAAGTCAAAGTATGATGCTGTGGGCGCCGCACAGTTTCCACGGTTCATCCCTGACACAATGCCTCAGCTCCGCACCCAAGCTGCTCAGATGCTCTCCATGTTCGGCAGCACTTATCTATGCGAGCAACTTTTCTCCTCGATGAAGATGACCAAACCAACTCACAGGAGACGTCTGACTGATGAACATCTTCCCTCGATACTGAGGATTTCTTCAGCTCAGAGCTTGAGCCCAGACATTGATGAACTAACATCCAAGAAGAGATGCCAGGTATCTGGCTTGGGCACATCAGATTAAACCAGTGTGCAATAATTAACGTTTTCTTTATGCACTTTTTCTTGCTACAAGGCATGGGCTTGAATGGTTGATCGATTTATTATCATTTTATTTGTAAAATTATTAGCCAGTGGAAAAAGTTTATTTTGGTATTTAAATCAGAAGGCTGCAAATAGAAAAGAGGCATACAATTTTCATTTAAATTTTATTTATTTAATAAATGAATGCCATTGATGTGTTTTTTCATTTGAAATTCGATTTTGCATGTCTCCACTATTAAATTATATATTGTATGGTAATAAGCGATGCTTGTTCCATATTCAATGTTAAAGCAAAACTTGTTTGGGTCCATATTAAAAGGTTAATTTGTTCAATGTTGGCCCGTGACTTTGTTCAGGTTCTACATTTTGGCCCACTGGGTATTTGAGTTTGACACCCCTGCCTTAGATCATGTATTTTCAGGCTCGCGAAGCAACTGCTTTCTATCTCTCTCCATCCTGTGTTCTCTCTTCTCTCAGTCTCAGGGTCTTGCGCCGCACAGACCGGACAAGTTTAAGTGGGCGTGCAATGGATTATGGGCATTGTAGTTAATTACCAAGTTCTGTGCTTAACTATATAGAATATTGGCCTGGAAACTACAACTCCCTACTACATCGCACAGTTCAGGCTTGATCTGATATATCTACAGAAACTGCATATCGAGCTTACAGAAAAACAATTCTCCCCTTTCCATAGTGGGTTCATACTAGTTTGTAGCCCAAACAGACGCTACAGATAGAAGTAGGTATATCGGCGGTACTGACTTCAGACGAGTCCGTGTGGCTTCTGGTGGTCGTAGAGCAAAACAGTGAACATCACTGTGCTCCTGAGAGTCTTAACTTTCCATTTTTCAAACCCGTTTGGACGCTATAGACGTTTTCATGAGAAGAGATGGGATGTCTCCTGTTCTGACAAACAGCGCTGTAGCGCTGCCACTTTCCACCGTAGATGTGAAGGCCGACAGGCAGATGCGGTGAATTGAGACGGATCTTATATAGCTTAAACTGAATGATTTTGATGGGAATTTGTGTATTATGTTATATAAAATGTTACATGTTTGCTCAAAACCTTTGGACAATAAAATGTAACTGTCAACTTGCAAGCCGTTTGATAACTTGTACAACTCCCTTCCATTCATTGTTCCATGTTTTATGTGCTGAAGGGTCATCATTACTTGGGGAAGATGAGGACGAGATTGAAAATGGACGAGCAGGAGGAAGTTTGAGCCACCACGTAATACTGCTGCCTCTGCCAAGCTTTTTGACTGGAAGGTAACTGTCAATTCTTATTGTTATGTACCATTAGGCCTATGTTTTTTTTTTCTAAACACTCACTCTCTATATGACACTGTGGTGCACTGTCAGCTCTCAGACCTTTGTGTTGAGGACGACACTATAGACATGTCACCTGTGCACCAGGCAGTCAATAGTTGAACCCACAGTAACAAGGAGAGGCAGGGGCTGAAGAGACTGGACAACATGCTGCAAACAGTGCTGAGGGACAATCACACACTCACAGGACAGATACATAGATATACATAGGTACTAGTGAAGTGACTCCTAGTCTTCACCCAATAGCTTAGATTGTCACTTGTCATTTGCCCTTTCTTGCATGCTTTTCATTTGTTCCCTTTTTGACTCTTCGTGTGTTAGGCTATATGCCTAGTAGAACGTTTGTAAGAAGAAATTTAAGTTGTAAAAGCAAATTGTTATTATATGCTTCATTCTTATATTTTGTAATTCCAGTAAAATTTTGATGACAATATCCCAAAGATGAAAGTTGTATATAATGTTATGGTTAGTATAGCATGATGTAACTTGCACTTTGTTTTCAGGGTGGAATGAGATCATGTATTCCCTTAAGTAATATAAAGTCTTTCCTTATCAAATGTAAGACTAAATGACAGTTGTAATATGTTTTGGTGCATATATGCATTTACTATGCTATCCAAATAAGAAAGTGTCTGATTGCAGAACATTCCATAAAATTCTACAAAAATACCACGGGTCTTTAAAACAGCTGTAACTCATTCACAGTTAAAAGGTATTACTATTCTGATATCAGTCAATCTTTACAAGACAAGGAAGACTCAATATATTCTAAGTGTTTCTCTATCTTCATTAGGAAGTGTAAATTGCAGTTGTTTGGAGAAAAAAAAGTGTATGGCACATTTTCACAGGTGTTTTTTCTTGACTGATTACCATTTGATTTACGTCATATCATTTGAAAGGGCTCTTTCTCAGCTTTCAAAATATGTATCATGTTTTCATAATGGTTTGACAACAGCAAAGTATAGCTCATTTAGGTATGCAAGATCTCAGTAAATTCAGGAATTTCAAAACTCTCCAACCGATGATGCAACAATGCCAATATGGCGATTTACAATTAAGTCAGGTTTACAGTCTGTCTATCGACATGTCTGCAGACAATTGTCTTAGCGACATCATGAACATTCTATCGTCGTCCGACATCAAACGTTACACTTATGAAAAAGTATAAACAAAACAGTCTCTGCATGACATCAGCACCCCAGTGCTCCAAATAGCATACTTTATTTTATCACCAATAAAACCCATCCGTTTAAAAAATGAATTCAGTAAATGTCAACCTAGCAAGCCAGGCAACTAAAAAGCTATTTTCTAAACAATGTTTTGGTTCGTTGTCTAGCCAGTTCAAATAATGACCAGAGTATAGCTGACAACGTCTAAACTTTAGTTACTTGTGATCCATTATTACAGGAAAGTAAACCAACCTAATTATTTACAAGGTAATTGCGAGCTTACAGAAAATAGCTTAGTGCCATAGTGTGACAAAATAAAAGTTGGTCATTCTGAGAATTTTTAGAACAGCATCATCATCAAAGGAGGATTTGGTCTGGTTGCTGTGACAGTACGGTAACCACATCAACGGACACTGCGAGTCGCAGAGAAGTAAACTTTTTTCACGTCTGTGCGACAAGGAAAGTGACGGTCTACAGACATTCCACCTGAGTATAAATCAAATGTTGTTTTGACCAGTGACACTGGTCGCATTCTAATTGCCTACAAACATGTAGACCAAGTATGAACTAGACTTTACAGTTAACTGGGGTTCTAAAGCCTAGTGTTTCCATTCTCCCTTAATGTATTCAGCCATCCAACATTACACATAACACGAGGGCTCAGATTGGGAAGTGCAAATAATGGCAGTCTAGGCAGATCTACGAAGTAACCAAGGTGTCTTCTATTCTGAAAATACTCACAGTAACGGGAGAATCCACCCTCTGTACGTTACTCTCCTCTACCAGAATCTCCCTGTAACACAAACGATGAAGATAGTGATGAAGATTTAGATAGTATCATAAATGTTATAGTAATATGGTCTTTGTGTTTAATTACCTGGCCTTGGCACACAGTGCTTTGACTTCATTTTCCTTGATAAGTTCACAACGCCTAAGTTGTTCTATCTGTCTGTCCAGATCACTGATGTCCCCCATTGTCACACACATATGGAGCGAGAGGCTCACACACAATCCTCACTCTGGGGTCTGGAGGAGTCACCTACAGGGCCTCGCAAACACAGAGTGTATTCTTCACACACAGTCACCCTGGTCCGGAACACACACACACTCGCTGTTCAGGCAGTTATAGTCACAAAGAGAGAGCGGCAGATAGAGGGATCTATGGAAGAGTAAGAAAATACATTTTTTATAGCATGGTAACATGTAGACATTGTTATATGTCTGTCCTGTTCAATGTGAGGGCTTCAAATAGTGTAAACCCCAATAAACCAACTAGCGTAATAGTTAGCGTTACTAGCGAAGTTTGCGAGTTAGTTAGCATGAAGTGAGTTAAACATTAACATAATAACGTTAGTTAATTGGTAACGTTACCTCAGTCTGCTAGTTGGTTGGTCTTTTCATTAAGGTTGGTATTATGGCTATATTTGTATTCATATGTAATACTCAGATCGTTTGTGGTAGAAAAGAGAACTGCGTTGTTAGGATTAGCTAACAATCTTGGCCTGTTTATCAGGTACTTACGAAATGCTAACGTTGCTTAGCTAGCTAATTTAGCTTGCTAGCTAGCTGTTACCAATGTGTTCTAGTCGAAACGGCGTAATCCAAAACTAACATAAATACCTTTGAATATTGGGGAAGAAGAACTCGAGATACATACATATAGCTGTTTTATTCCACGTAAAAGCAATTTTTCCGCTCCACCACGGTTATCTTTTTTCACCGGTTCACCAAACCACAGCCGGACGGGCTCTGTCTGCAACTTCCGCTGTCGGGAACGCGCATTTCGCAGTCATGAAACGGGAGGGGAATTTTTCAGTTTTTAAGCAAAATTTCTACATACTTTCTATTTGGTTTTAGTCGTTTAAGTTGCCACTGAAATAGTTTTTCCCATCTGAAAATGTCAAATAATAACAATATTTATTTGCTATCCACAAACAATTTCACCCCCATTGATGTATATGGACCCCCGATTGCATTTTCTATGTATTGGCCAATGAGAGGCTTTGAAGCCATTGGCACTCCCCAGAAGGAATTGATGGAATTCTACGGAATTTAAATTGAATGTTGTGAGGACAATGTTACATGTATTTAAGCATTTTTTGTTGTTGTAGTGCAGACACTAACATTAGTACTTCAAAATATATATAAACTTTAAGGAAAATTTATATATATTTAGTTTTTTTGTTTAGCACACATAATAAAATATAAATTTAACATGCAACAATTTAAAATATTTTACTGAGTTACAGTTCATGCAAGGAAATCAGTCCACTGAAATAAATAAATTAGACCCTAATCTATGGATTTAACGACTGGGAATACAGACAGATATGCATCTGTTGGTCACAGATACCATAAAAAAATCCAGTCAGTATCTGGTGTGACCACCATTGTCCTCATGCAGCGTGACACATCTCCTTCGCATAGAGTTGATCTGGCTGCTGATTGTGGCCTGTGGAATGTTGTCCGACTCCTCTTCAATGGATGTGCAAAGTTGCTGGATATTGGCAGGAACTGGAAGACGCTGTCATACACGTCGATCCAGAGCATCACAAACATGCTCAATGGGTGAGTATGTGAGTATGCAGGCCATGGAAGAACTGGGACATTTTCAGCTTCCAGGAATTGTGTACAGATCCTTGGGGCCGTGCATGACAATGGGCCTCAGAATCCCATCTCGATAAAATGTTATTGTGTTTGTTATCCGTAGCTTATACCTGCTCATACCACAACCCCACCACCACGGAGCACTTTCTTCACAACGTTGACATCAGCAAACCACTCGCCCCCACACAACGCCATTCAAGTGGTATGCGGTTGTGAAGCCGGTTGGACGTACTGCCAAATTCTCTAAAATGATATTGGAGGCAGCTTATGGTAGAGAAATTAACATATTTTCTGGCAACAGCTCTGTGGCATTGTGTTGTGTGACAAAACTGCACATTTTAGTGGCATTTTATTGTTCCCAGCACAAGGTGCACCTGTGTAATGATCGTGCTGTTGAATCAGCTTCTTGATATGCCACACCTGTCAGGTGGATGGATTATCTTGGCAAATGAGAAATGCTCACTAACAGTAATTTGAGAGAAATAAGCTTTTTGTGCATATGGAACATTTCTGGAATCTTTTATTTCAGCTCATGAAACACTTTTACATGTCACGTTTATATTTTTGTTCAGTGTATTATTTAAAAGAATGCATTAAGATGTCTGTAATATAATAAAAGTGGAACAAACAAATGTAGACATACATTTCTATAGCTTCCAAAATATTTTTTTACATTGTGGGGGAGTGCCAACATGGAGGCGCAGTGGCAGAGCCCCCTGTTCGCCATCTAGTGTGTATGTATGTATGTATGTATGGATGGTGTGTGTGTGTGTGTGTGTGTGTGTGTGTATATATATATATATATATATATATATATATATATAGTGCATTCGGAAAGTATTCAGACCCTTCCCTTTTTCCAAATGTTGTTACTTTATAGCCTTATTCTAAAATGTATCAAATAAAAATAAATCCTTATCTACACACAATACACCATAATGACAAAGTGAAATTATATCAATGCATTAACAACAAAAAACGAAAATACCTTATTTACAAGTATTCAGACCCTTTTCTAAGAGATTCAACATTTTCTCTCAGGTGCATCCGGTTTCCATTTGTCCTCCTTGAGGTGTTTCTACAACTTGATTGGAGTCCACCTGTGGTAAATTTGGACATGATTTGGAAAGGCTCACACCTGTCTATATAAGGTCCCACAGTTGACAGTGCATGTCAGAGGAAAAACGAAGCCATGAGGTCAACGGAATTGTCCGTAGAGCTCAGATAGGATCGTGTTGAGGCACAGATCTGGGGAAGGGTACCAATAAATGTCTGACACATTGAAGGTCTTCAAGAACACAGTGGCCTCATTCATTCTTAAATGGATGTTTGGACCCACCAAGACTGTCTGCCCGGCCAAACTGTGCAAGCAAGGGAGAAGGGCCTTGGTCAGGGAGGTGACCAAGAACCCAATGGTCACTCTGACAGAGCTCCAGAGTTCTTCTGTGGAGATGGGAAAACCTTCCTGAAGGACAACTACAGTGTCTTGCGAAAGTATTCGGCCCCCTTGAACTTTGCGACCTTTTGCCACATTTAAGGCTTCAAACATAAAGATATAAAACTGTATTTTTTTGTGAAGAATCAACAACAAGTGGGACACAATCATGAAGTGGAACGACATTTATTGGATATTTCAAACTTTTTTAACAAATCAAAAACTGAAAGATTGGGCGTGCAAAATTATTCAGCCCCCTTAAGTTAATACTTTGTAGCGCCACCTTTTGCTGCTATTACAGCTGTAAGTCGCTTGGGGTATGTCTCTATCAGTTTTGCACATCGAGAGACTGAAATATTTTCCCATTCCTCCTTGCAAAACAGCTCGAACTCAGTGAGGTTGGATGGAGAGCATTTGTGAACAGCAGTTTTCAGTTCTTTCCACAGATTCTCGATTGGATTCAGGTCTGAACTTTGACTTGGCCATTCTAACACCTGGATATGTTTATTTTTGAACCATTCCATTGTAGATTTTGCTTTATGTTTTGGATCATTGTCTTGTTGGAAGACAAATCTCCATCCCAGTCTCAGGTCTTTTGCAGACTCCATCAGGTTTTCTTCCAGAATGGTCCTGTATTTGGCTCCATCCATCTTCCCATCAATTTTAACCATCTTCCCTGTCCCTGCTGAAGAAAAGCAGGCCCAAACCATGATGCTGCCACCACCATGTTTGACAGTGGGGATGGTGTGTTGCTTTTACGCCAAACATAACGTTTTGCATTGTTGCCAAAAAGTTCAATTTTGGTTTCATCTGACCAGGGCACCTTCTTCCACATGTTTGGTGTGTCTCCCAGGTGGCTTGTGGCAAACTTTAAACAACACTTTTTATAGATATCTTTAAGAAATGGCTTTCTTCTTGCCACTTTTCCATAAAGGCCAGATTTGTGCAATATACAACTGATTGTTGTCCTATGGACAGAGTCTCCCACCTCAGCTGTAGATCTCTGCAGTTCATCCAGAGTGATCATGGGCCTCTTGGCTGCATCTCTGATCAGTCTTCTCCTTGTATGAGCTGAAAGTTTAGAGGGACGGCCAGGTCTTGGTAGATTTGCAGTGGTCTGATACTCCTTCCATTTCAATATTATCGCTTGCACAGTGCTCCTTGGGATGTTTAAAGCTTGGGAAATCTTTTTGTATCCAAATCCGGCTTTAAACTTCTTCACAACAGTATCTCGGACCTGCCTGGTGCGTTCCTTGTTCTTCATGATGCTCTCTGCGCTTTTAACGGACCTCTGAGACTATCACAGTGCAGGTGCATTTATACAGAGACTTGATTACACACAGGTGGATTGTATTTATCATCATTAGTCATTTAGGTCAACATTGGATCATTCAGAGATCCTCACTGAACTTCTGGAGAGAGTTTGCTGCACAGAAAGTAAAGGGGCTGAATAATTTTGCACGCCCTATTTTTCAGTTTTTGATTTGTTAAAAAAGTTTGAAATATCCAATAAATGTCATTCCACTTCATGATTGTGTCCCACTTGTTGTGGGAAAATACAGTTTTATATCTTTATGTTTGAAGCCTGAAATGTGGCAAAAGTTTGCAAAGTTCAAGGGGGGCGAATACTTTCGCAAGGCACTGTATCTCTGCAGCACCCCACCAATCAGGCCTTTATGGTAGAGTGGCCACACAGAAGCCACTCCTCAGTAAAAGGCATATGACAGCCGGCTTAACGTTTGCCAAAAGGCACCTAAAGGACTTTCAGACCATGAGAAACAAGAATCTCTGGTCTGATGAAACCAAGACTAAACTCTTTGGCCTGAATGCCAAGCGTCACGTCTGGAGGAAACCTGGCACCATCCCTTCGGTGAAGCATGGTGGCAGCATCATGCTGTGGGGGATAGTTTTTCAGCGGCAGGGACAGGGAAACTAGTCAGGGTCGAGGGAAAGATGAACGGAGCAAAGTACAGAGAGATCCTTAATGAAAACCTTCTCCAGAGCATTCAGAATCTCAGACCGGGGCGAAGGTTGACCTTCCAACAGGACAATGACTCTAAGCACACAGCCAAGACAACGCAAGAGTGGCTTCAGGACAAGTCTCTGAATGTTCTTGACTGGCCCAGCCATGGCCCGGATTTGAATCCAATCAAACATCTCTGGAGAGACCTGAAAATGGCTGTGCAGCGCTCCCCATCCAACCTGACGGAGCTTGAGAGGATCTGCAGAGAATGGGAGAAACTCCCCAAATACAGGTGTGCCAAGCTTGTAGAGTCATACCCAAGAAGACTCGAGGCTGTAATCGCTGCCAAAGGTGCTTCAACAAGGTACTCAGAAAAGGGTCTGAATACTTAACTAATGTATATATATATATATATATATATATTTTTTTTTTGTATGTATTAAATTGAGGTATTGTGTGTATGGGTTGAGGTAAAAAAACTATTTCATACATTTTAGAATTAGGCTGTAACGTAAGAAAATGTGGAAAAAGTCAAGGGGTCTGAATACTTTCCAAATGCACTGTAAATCTTTGGTCATCCCACGACCCAGTTGGGCTGGTTCGACCCACAGTTTGGGAACCAGTCAACTTCCGATGTCGGGGAAGCACATTTCTTAGTCATGAAATGGGAGGGGAAACCCTGGCTGAGATTACTTTAGTACCTCTGAATGTAATTTGCAAACCGAAGTGGACGTCGATCCACATTGTGTCTGTTTAAAGTTAGATTACTTAATTGAAACAATAACAAAGTGGCCTGGAGAAATGTAACCACGCTCAGATTTAGACACCCAACTATCCACGATATCAAAATGATCGTTTTAACCATGTTTTGAGGCTATGAAATGGTTGTTTACATTTACATTGTTTTTAAACATCGGGAGTAAACAAGCCTATAGTTTGGGTTCTGAATTGGTACGACAGTTGAACTTAGCTCATGTGGCATTTATAAGTTATATTATTCAATAATCAAGGGGTATAAACAGTTGAAGTCGGAAGTTTACACACAGGTTGGAGTCATTAAATCCCATTTTTCAACCACCCCACAAAATTCTTGTTAAACTATAGTTTTGGCAAGTCGGTTAGGACATCTACTTTGTGCATGACACAAGACATTTTTCCAACAATTGTTTACAGATTATTTCACTGTATCACAATTCCAGTGGGTAAATTGACTGTGCCTTTAAACAGCTTGGAAAATTCTAGAAAATGTCATGGCCTTAGAAGCTTCTGATAGGATAATTGACAACATTTGAGTCAATTGGAGGTGTACCTGTGGATGTATTTCAAGGCCTACCTTCAAACTCAGTGCCTCTTTTCTTGACATCATGGGAGAATCAAAAGAAAAAGCAAAGGATCTTGTGAAGATGCTGGAGGAAACAGGTACAAAGGTATCTATATCCACAGTAAAACAAGTCCCATATCGACATAACCTGAAAGGCCGCTCAGCAAGGGAGAAGCCACTGCTCCAAAACCGCCATAAAAAATCCAGACTTGTTGAAACTATACATGGGGACGAAGATTGTACGTTTTGGAGAAATGTCCTCTGGTCTGATGAAACAAAAATAGAACTGTTTGGCCATAATGACCATCGTTATGTTTGGAGGAAAAAGGGGGAGGTTTGCAAGCAGAAGAACACCATCCCAACCGTGAAGCACAGGGTGGCAGCATCATGTTGTGGGGGTGCTTTGCTGCAGGAGGGACTGGTGCACTTCACAAAATAGATGGCATCATGAGGGAGGAAAATGATCTGGATATATTGAAGCAACATCTCAAGACATCAGTCAGGAAGTTAAAGCTTGGTCACAAATGGGTCTTCCAAATGGACAATGACCCCAAGCATACTTCCAAAGCAAAATGGCTTAAGGACAACAAAGTCGAGGTATTGGAGTGGCCATCACAAAGCCCTGACCTCAATCCTATAGAAAATGTGTGGGCAGAACTGAAAAAGCGTGTGCGAGCAAGGAGCTCTTACAAACCTGACTCAGTTACACCAGCTCTGTCAGGAGGAATGGGCCAAAATTCACCCAACTTATTGTGGGAAGCTTGTGGAAGGCTACCCAAAACATTTGACCCAACTTATTGTGGGAAGCTTGTGGAAGGCTACCCAAAACATTTGACCCAAGTTAAACAATTTAAAGGCAATACTGCCAAATACTAATTGAGTGTATGTAAACTTCTGACCCACTGGGAATGTGATGAAAGAAATAAAAGCTTAAATAAATAATTCTCTACTATTATTCTGACATTTCACATTCTTAAAATGAAGTGGTGAACCTAACTGACCTAAGACAAGGCATTTTTTACAAGGAAATAAATGTCAGGAATTGTGAAAAATTGAGTTAAAATGTATTTGGTTAAGGTGTATGCAAACTTCTGACTTCAATTGTATAATTAATTTAAAAGTCAAAATGGATGTAGCAACTAAGGATTCTAGCTTTAATTATGGAATTTATCTTATTTAAAAACAAAATAGGCCTACAGAACAATAAACCACACATTTGATTCAAAATCTTATTTTTTTTTTAATCACTTGTAGAATCTCAGGTCATTTTTCAAAAGTTGAACATTGATCATACAAGCCCACCACATGTAAACACTGTAAGCAGAGCTAAGTTAGAGCATTCACAATTTTATAACAGTAACTCAACAATAGCAGCAAAGAAAAAGTTAGTGGTTACATTTTTAAAAAATATTAGCAGGATACTAGACATTGGAATGTAGTGAAAAGATAAATATATTAAAACATACAATCCTGATAATTATCAAAGGCACATTGACAAATGTCCTTGGTGATGGCAGAAATATTGAAGTTAGTTGGCTAGTGATATGAAACTTGTACCAGTCGTAACAATGTGATTTCTAAGTAAATGGAGGAATCTACCACACACCCAGCAAGGTTGCTAAGGTGCAGGAAGATGTCTGAACAGACCTCTAATTTAAGCATAACAATAATTATCAGCAATTTCCATCCACCCCAGCTGTAGAGAGTCTCTTCTTCAGACCTCCAAGGAAATACCAAGCACTTCAAAACATGATACTACCTCTTTTGCACTTCCCACCAGTCTTTCTCCCTCTACTATCTCTCATAGTGAGCAGAAGTATCTGTGGACTGGGAAAGCTATGAGGCCGGAGACGGCGATGCCCAGACTGTCTCCTACACTGGCTGCCACCATGGCAAACTCCCTCTGTCTGTCTCCAGTCTGCAGGGAGAGAGGGGAAAGGTAAGGGGTGTGGCACGCAAACACACAAAAACATGTCCGATGGCTGACCCTCCAGCTAATGTTACATATTGACATAAACACAACCTTATATGCAGGCTGACAAACAAACACACACACACACTGGTGACTGACCTCCTTGCTGATGAAGTAGAATGTGTTGACGTATGCAGCTCCTCCCAGCAACCCCTCGTAGAGGACTATCACAAACACCAGCCATGCACTGGGCAGGAACTGGTAGTACACCGACAATAACAGCAACACCGCGTTCACACACTGAGGGAGACAGAGCAACACCGCGTTCACACACTGAGGGACCAGGGCCCGTATTCACAAAGCATCTTAGAGTAGGAGTGCTGATCTAGGACGATAAAATGACATGGACAGGGGGGACCCGATCCTAGATCAACACGCCTACACTGAGACGCTTTATGAATAAGGGTACAAAAGGTAGTGGTGGGGATGGTGGGGGAGATAGAGGGGAGGAAGAAGAAAATATAAAGCCAGGTGGAGAGAGAGAAAGATCAGAGAAAGTTATAGCTCCACCACTAGGTCTGTTACGCTGACCGTATTACCACCACACCTGCAATCACGAGTCATGACCGCAGTCAAATTCCACATGACAGTTGAGTCACGGTAACTATGCTTCTCCAAAACTGCACTCTGATGTTGCCGATGGTCATTAGTAGCCTACCAAACTTGCTAACAGCCAGTCGCTAATGACCTGGTACTCAGCGCTCTATTGTCCCTCTATTTCAATGCAAATGCATTCCAAACATCTAATCAAACACTTAATTTTTTATTTCACCTTTATTTAACCAGGTAGGCAAGTTGAGAACAAGTTCTCATTTACAATTGCGACCTGGCCAAGATAAAGCAGTTCGACACATACAACGACACAAAGTTACACATGGAGTAAAACAAACATACAGTCAATAATACAGTATAAACAAGTCTATATACGATGTGAGCAAATGAGGTGAGATAAGGGAGGTAAAGGCAAAAAAAGGCCATGGTGGCAAAGTAAATACAATATAGCAAGTAAAACACTGGAATGGTAGATTTGCAGTGGAAGAATGTGCAAAGTAGAAATAAAAATAATGGAGTGCAAAGGAGCTAAATAAATAAATTAATTAATTAAATACAGTTGGGAAAGAGGTAGTTGTTTGGGCTAAATTATAGGTGGGCTAAGTACAGGTGCAGTAGTCTGTGAGCTGCTCTGACAGTGAGATGAGACTGACTAATATCTCAGTAGCTTTAAATGGCATATCTGTCCAAATGAATATATTTCCATGGCTGAGTTCAATGCTTCCCCTTCTGGCTATTTGGATAAAATCATAATGCAGTTTCTAAATATATATGGCAGGATAAGCGAGCCCGGATCAAATGAAAAAAACTAAGAGGGAAAGACGTAGGAGGACTATCCGTACCGAACTTTAAATTGTATTTCCAGGCACTAGCATTTCGTTCCATCCTAAATTGGTTTAGACATGAATCTTCTGCCCCGTTGCGGAGTATAGAGTGAAATATGGTGTCTCCTATTGCCCTGGAAGAGGTGGTCTTCACTGATATAACCCTTAAACAAATGTAAACTACGCTTTGGTCCTATTATTGATCACACCATTTTTATATGGCGTCAAATTGAAAATCGATATAACTGGGATTCAAAATGACATGCCTATACTCCAATATTTCACAATAATGCCTTGTGATCTGGAGGGTGGCCTTTTGCATCCCTCCCAATGGTCCAAATGTGAAATCCATACCCTTGCTGATGTCATGGATAGTAATGGTTCGTGAACATTCCAAGAATTGAAAGACAGATACAGTGCCTTGCGAAAGTATTCGGCCCCCTTGAACTTTGCGACCTTTTGCCACATTTCAGGCTTCAAACATAAAGATATAAAACTGTATTTTTTTGTGAAGAATCAACAACAAGTGGGACACAATCATGAAGTGGAACGACATTTATTGGATATTTCAAACTTTTTTAACAAATCAAAAACTGAAAAATTGGGCGTGCAAAATTATTCAGCCCCCTTAAGTTAATACTTTGTAGCGTCACCTTTTGCTGCGATTACAGCTGTAAGTCGCTTGGGGTATGTCTCTATCAGTTTTGCACATCGAGAGACTGACATTTTTTCCCATTCCTCCTTGCAAAACAGCTCGAGCTCAGTGAGGTTGGATGGAGAGCATTTGTGAACAGCAGTTTTCAGTTCTTTCCACAGATTCTCGATTGGATTCAGGTCTGGACTTTGACTTGGCCATTCTAACACCTGGATATGTTTATTTTTGAACCATTCCATTGTAGATTTTGCTTTATGTTTTGGATCATTGTCTTGTTGGAAGACAAATCTCCGTCCCAGTCTCAGGTCTTTTGCAGACTCCATCACGTTTTCTTCCAGAATGGTCCTGTATTTGGCTCCATCCATCTTCCCATCAATTTTAACCAACTTCCCTGTCCCTGCTGAAGAAAAGCAGGCCCAAACCATGATGCTGCCACCACCATGTTTGACAGTGGGCATGGTGTGTTCAGGGTGATGAGCTGTGTTGCTTTTACGCCAAACATAACGTTTTGCATTGTTGCCAAAAAGTTCAATTTTGGTTTCATCTGACCAGAGCACCTTCTTCCACATGTTTGGTGTGTCTCCCAGGTGGCTTGTGGCAAACTTTAAATGACACCTTTTATGGATATCTTTAAGAAATGGCTTTCTTCTTGCCACTCTTCCATAAAGGCCAGATTTGTGCAATATACGACTGATTGTTGTCCTATGGACAGAGTCTCCCACCTCAGCTGTAGATCTCTGCAGTTCATCCAGAGTGATCATGGGCCTCTTGGCTGCATCTCTGATCAGTCTTCTCCTTGTATGAGCTGAAAGTTTAGAGGGACGGCCAAGTCTTGGTAGATTTGCAGTGGTCTGATACTCCTTCCATTTCAATATTATCGCTTGCACAGTGCTCCTTGGGATGTTTAAAGCTTGGGAAATCTTTTTGTATCCAAATCCGGCTTTAAACTTCTTCACAACAGTATCTCGGACCTGCCTGGTGTGTTCCTTGTTCTTCCTGATGCTCTCTGCGCTTTTAACGGACCTCTGAGACTATCACAGTGCAGGTGCATTTATACGGAGACTTGATTACACACAGGTGGATTGTATTTATCATCAGTCATTTAGGTCAACATTGGATCATTCAAAGATCCTCACTGAACTTCTGGAGAGAGTTTGCTGCACTGAAAGTAAAGGGGCTGAATAATTTTGCACGCCCAATTTTTCAGTTTTTGATTTGTTAAAAAAGTTTGAAATATCCAATAAATGTCGTTCCACTTCATGATTGTGTCCCACTTGTTGTTGATTCTTCACAAAAAAATACAGTTTTATATCTTTATGTTTGAAGCCTGAAATGTGGCAAAAGGTCGCAAAGTTCAAGGGGGCCGAATACTTTCGCAAGGCACTGTACATACCAAGCAAATCTTTTTTCTATATTTACAATTTAGTTCAGCTTTGCTGGCCTATGGAGTCCCCTGGGAAACCCAACTACCGAACCATCCAATGCTGGGATTTATAAATAAATGATCTGGGCTCCTGAAAAGGACTGATCTCTATAATATAGAAAACTTTTGGAAAGCTCATTCTGAGCTAGTCATAAAAAAAATGGTCCATAGATCAAATTGAATTCGGAACAACCCTTTAACTGGAACAGAACATTGAAAAACATGACTTTGGCATCCCGTAATCTGAACCATCAATTTATACATTGTCTGTTCACACACTGTATTTAACACTGAGGAATCGTTTTACGATTAAATTGACCCCAACTCCTAAAATCAGGTAAGCACACTCCTCCATATGTGGGTGTACCCTGCAGTTAAATGCTTCTTGGCAAAGATACAAATTTAATTTAGAAGTGCATGAATGTAAATTCAATGCTTTGCATCTGTTACTTAACGATGATAGCTCCTTGAATCTCTCAATCAGAGATGATTAATGCTGACAGGCAACACTGCCGCAAAATATTATGTTGGATCTTACACGGCAATCACCTCACTCTCTCCCAATTTGCCAGTGGATACAGTTACTTTTAGAAGTTAGAACATAATTTGTATTTATTATGGATCCCCATTAGCTGCTGCCTTGGCATTGGAAAACCTTTGTGGTTAAATCTGTTTGAAATTCACTGCTTGACTGAGGGATCTTACAATTGTCTGTATGTGTGGGGTACAGAGATGAGGTAGTCGTTAAACACTTATTGTACACAGAGTGAGTCCATACAACTTGTGTGACTTGTTCAGCAAATGTTTACTTCTGAACTTATCTATGCTTCCAAATGGGTTGAATACTTAACTCAAGACATTTCAGCTTTTAATTAATTTGTAAAAATTTCTAAACATAATTCAATTTTTACATTATGGGGTATTGTGTGAAGGCCAGTGACAATCTCAATTGAATCCATTTTAAATTCAGGCTGTAACACAATAAAAATGTAGAAAAATCGAAAGGGTGTGAATACATTTAAGGCATAGTACCAAATAAAAATGGCCTAGTAGGCCAGCATCCCGGAGTCGCCTTTTCACTGTTGACGTTGAGACTGGTGTTTTGCGGGTACTATTTAATGAAGCTGCCAGTTCAGGACTTGTGAGGCTTCTTTCTCAAACTAGACACTAAATGTACTTGTCCTCTTGATCAGTTGGGCACCGGGGCCTCCCACTCTTTCTATTCTGGTTAGAGCCAGTTGCCACATGTCTCAAATTTTTAGGGAGAATGTAATTGGCATGATGACTGCAGGAATGTTCACCAGAGCGGTTGTCAAATAATTTAAATGTTAATTTCTGTACCATAAGCCACCTCCATTGTTTTAGAGAATTTGGCAATACGTCCAACCGACCTCACAACCGCAGTCCATGTGTATGGCATCGTGTGGGCGAGCGGTTTACTGATATCAACGTTGTGAACAGAGTGCCCCATGGTGGGGTTATGGTATGGGGAGGCATAAGCTACGGACAACAAATACAATTGCATTTTATCGATGGCAATTTGAATGCACAGAGATACCGTGACGAGATCCTGAGGCCCATTGTCGTGCACGGCTCCATGCCGCAAGGATCTGTACACAATTACTGTAAGCTGAAAATATCCCAGTTCTTCCGTGGCCTGCATAGTCAGACATGTTACCCGTAGAGCATGTTTGGGATGCTCTGGATTGACGTGTACGACAGCGTGTTCCAGTCCCCGCCAATATCAAACAACTTTGCACTGCCATTGACGAGGAGTTGGACATCATTCCACAGGCCACAATCAACAGCCTGATTGACTCTATGCAAAGTAGATGTGTCGCGCTGCATGAGGCAAATGGTGGTCACACCAGATACTGACTGGCTTTCTGATCCAGCCTCTTTTTTTTAAAGGTATCTGTATTCTCAGTCATGTGAACTCATATCAATTGACGGATTTCCTTACATGAACTGAACTGTAAATCTTAGAAATTGTTTCATTTTGTGTTTATTTTTGTTCAGTATATTATTTAGTATGTAAAGACAACATTAAATTGAGAATAGTCTAATGGGTGAGAATATTATCACTTGTGAATGATGCCCAGTGTGTGCAGTCTAAAGAAAAACAGCACATGCATTATTTTAAAACTTTTTCAGCTCATAAGCCTATACGTTTTGATAAGGTTTGTATCACAGTTTGTATCACGGCCAAATTACTCAAAGCGTAGCCTATAAGCCTAGGACCCCTGGAACAGGGTTGGAGAGCCCATAGCCAACAGAACTTGGTGAACCGTGTTCTTATAAGCCCAGTCATTGCGCTATGGCGTGTGAACAGAGTTTTGACTGGCCACCATTTAAAAGAGGATCCCAGCTTTCTTGTGATGCTATATTTATTGCTCAATTCTTAAAATTAAGCACATTAATCCTCTTTATGACCAGTGTAGCCTACCTGGCATCTACAAAAAATTAAATCGCACGTAACGTTCTTTCTATTTGAGTGCAGGCTACTGATTTTTTTTTGTGTGGGCCATTCTAAAAATAAAAAAAATGCACAAATATGTAAACACCAGATTACATTGAGAATAGTCAGATAGTTGAGAATATTATCAAGTACTTGTCAAATTGTGGATGAGAGACTGATGAAGTGTGTGCAACCTGAGCAAGAAACAGCAGAGCGCATGCCTTTCATCCAACTCTTTTCAAATCATCATTAGTCGCACAACTAAAGTTGCATACATAACTACATATTCAGCATATAGAAGGACCTGTTTCAAATGATCACTTTGTTAACCACAACACAGAATAGCCATTTGTGGGCACACCCTCTGAAGTCAATATCCTTTCTATTATATTCTTCTTCCTATCAAATAATGCCACGGAATTCTAAGAAAATCCTGTAAAAATAATTAGTGTAGCCCACAGCCATATGGCAGAGCCAGATCAGGGCCTAACATGAGGACAACTCAAAATATGCTGTTCTGTTCTTCGGTATAGGTTACATTTTCTTCATATAATGGTTCTTTAGATCTACTTAAAATAATTAATTTATTGTGATGGTGTAGGCTATATTAAATGGATTTATTAGACTTTTTAAAATGCAGATGTTCCAAATATCTGCATCAGAGTTGCTTGTAGGCTATGCGTGGAAGCCCAAAGATGCTAAATGTTTTGTTATTTAAAAGGAATATTACAGTGAGACAGGCAGTTATTTGCATAACAGTTACCGGCTGATAAAATGTAATGACCGACAATTTCATCACCGCTTGCTGGTGACACTGATTTATTTAGAATTCAAGGCACACTTAACCAGCATGGCTAAAACGGCATTCTGCAGCGATACGCCATTCCATCTGGTTTGGGACTGTCATTTTTCAAGGGCTATTTGACCAAGAAGGAGAGTGATGGAGTGCTGCATCAGATGATCTGGCCTCCACAATCACCCGACCTCAACCCAATTGAGATGGTTTGGGATGAGTTGGACCTCAGAGTGAAGGAAAAGCAGCCAACAAGTGCTCAGTATATGTGGGAACTACTTCAAGACTGTTGGAAAATCATTCCAGGTGAAGCTAGTTCAGAGAATGCTACGAGTGTGCAAAGCTGTCATCAAGGTGGCTACTTAGAAGATTCTCAAATATAAATCTATATTTGTGTAACACTTTTGTTTACTACATGATTCCATGTGTTATTTTATAGTTTTGATCTCTTCACTATAATTCTAAATAGTAAAAAGAAAAGAAAAACCCTGGAATGAGTAGGTGTCCAAACTTCTGACAGGTACTGTATATCATCTATTGTTCACTCACCTGAAGCAGAGAGAGAGCCCAGATTCTCCTGAACTTCACACAGCAGAGAGAGGATCGCGAGACCAACACCCCCACCTGGTACAGTGTCTGGTACCTGAACACAAACACACACACACACACAAAGAATGTGAGTTAATAGCTTTACACAACTTAATCAGAGAAGTTTACATTCACCTTAGCCAAATACATTTTAACTCAGATTTTCATAATTCCTGACATTTAATCCTAGTAAAAATTCCCTGTTTTAGGTCAGTTAGGATCACCACTTTATTTTAAGAATGTGAAATGTCAGAATAATAGTACAGTGATTTATTTCAACTTTTATTTCTTTCATCACATTCCCAGTGAGTCAGAAGTTTATATATACTCAATTAGTATTTGGCAGTATTGCCTTTAAATTGTTTAACTTGGGTCAAATGTTTTGGGTAGCCTTCCATAAGCTTCCCACAATAAGTTGGGTGAATCTGTCCTCCTGACAGAGCTGGTGTAACTGAGTCAGGTTTGTAGGTCTCCTTGCTCGCACACGGTTCTTCAGTTCTGCCCACACATTTTCTATAGGGTTGAGGTCAGGGATTTGTGATGGCCACTCCAATACCTCGACTTTGTTGTCCTTAACATTTTTGGGATAGGGGGCATTTTCACTTTTGGATGAATAGCGTGCCCAGAGTGAACCTACTCTGTCCCAGATGTTAATATATGCATATTATTATTAGTATTGGATAGAAAACACTCTGAAGTTTCTAAAACTGTTTGAGTAGGACTCCTATGGCAGGCAAAAACCTGGGAAAAATCCAACCAGGAAGTGGGAAATCTGAGGTTTGTAGTTTTTCCAATATACAGTGTCTGTGGGGTCATTTTGCACTTCCTAAGGCTTCCACTAGATATCAACAGTCTTTAGAACCTTGTTTGAGGCTTCTACTGTGAAGGGGGGCTGAATGAGAGGGGAATGAGCCAGGTGTGTGGCAGAGTGCCATGGGCTTGTGACTTCGCGTTCATGTGAGAGTTACCTCGCGTTCCATTGCTTTTCTACAGACAAAGGAATTCTCCAGTTGGAACATTAATAAAGATTTATGTTAAAAACATCCTAAAGATTGATTCTATACTTCGTTTGACATGTTTCATACGACCTGTAACGTAACCTTTCGAGTTTTTGTCTGGACGTAGTGCTCGTGCCTCATGAAGATGGATTACTGGGTTGAATATGCTAACAACAAGTCTCTATTTGGACATAAATAATGTACTTCATGGAACAAATCAGTCATTTATTGTTGAACTGGGATTCCTGGGAGTGCCTTCTGATGAAGATCATCAAAGGTAAGTGAATATTTATAATGTTATTTCTAACTTCTGTTGACTCCAACATGGCGGATATTTCTTTGGCTGGATTGGGCACTGAGCGCCGTACTCAGATTATGCTTTTTCCATAAAGTTTAAAAAAAATCTGACACAGCGGTTGCATTAAGGATATGTCTATCTTTAATTCTGTGAGTAACACTATCTTTTATCAATGTTTATTGAGTACTTCTGCAAAATCACCGGATGTTTTGGAATCAAAACATTACTTCACGTAACGCGCCAATGTAAACTGAGATTTTTGGATATAAATATGCACATTATTGAACAAAACATATATGTATTGTGTAACATGATGTCCTATGATGAAGATCAAAGGTTAGTGATTAATTTTATCTATATTTCTGCTTTTTGTGACTCCTATCTTTGGCTGGAAAAATGGCTGTGTTTTTTTTTACTTGGCTATGCACTAACAATCATATGTTGTGCTTTCGCTGTAAAGCCTTTTTGAAATCAGACACGATGGGTAGATTAACAAGAAGCTTCTTTGATTTGTTGTATTGGACTTGTTAATGTGTGAAAGTTACATTTTTCAAAAAAATATTTTTGAATTTTGCACACTGCCTTTTCAGCAGAATGTTGTCGAGGGGGTTCCGCTAGCCTGCCCTAGAAAGGTTAAGCCATTTTGCCAAAACTTTGGAAGTATGCTTGGGGTCATTGTCCATTTGGAAGATCCATTTGCATCCAAGCTTTAACTTCCTGAATGATGTCTTGAAATGTTGCTTCGAAATATCCATATAGATGTCATCATGACAGAGGAACATTTTTTTGTGAAGTGCACCAGTCCCTCCAGAAGCAAAGCACCCCCACAACATGATGCTGCCACCCCCGTGCTTCACGGTTGGGATGGTGTTCTTTTGCTTGCAAGCCTCCCCCTTTCTCCTCCAAACGTATCGATGGTCATTATGGCCAAACAGTTATATTTTTGTTTCATCAGACCAGAGGACATTTCTCCAAAAAGTACAATCTTCGTCCCCATGAGCAGTTGCAAACCGTAGTCTGGCTTTTTTATTCCTTGCTGAGCGGCCTTTCAGGTTATGTCGATATAGGACTCGTTTTACTGTGGATATAGATTATTTTGTACCCGTTTCCTCCAGCATCTTAACAAGGTCCTTTGCTGTTGTTCTGGGATTGATTTGCACTTTTCGCACCAAAGTACGTTCATCTCTAGGAGACAGAACGCGTCTCCTTCCTGAGCGGTATGACGGCTGTGTGGTCCCATGGTGTTCATACTTGCGTACTATTGCTTGTACAGATGAAC